>NW_021167270.1:0-206077 GCF_003724135.2 Verticillium nonalfalfae
AGAGAGAGAGAGAGAGGGGGGGGGGGGTGGCGATGCAAATCACAGCAGGGCAGGCCAGGGTCAGGGAACGTCAGCGGATCAGATAACTCTAGGGGCTCCATCAGGGGCACCAGGGGCCTCTTGGGGCCTCTGGGGGCCTCTTGGGGCCTCTTGGGGCCCCATCCACGCCTCCAGCGCTGAGCCGATTTCGGCGAAACCCCCGATGGCATTCGATCTGATAAAAATCTTTTCCTCCTACGATCCTGGACCCATGGCCGAGCATAGCGTCCATCACAAGCCAACGCGTCATGAGGCACCCGCTACTTACTCGTCACCTGCATTCGCTCCGCGGGATGAGACGGACATGCCTGCGTGCTGTGCTGCTCACCAAGGCTCCAGCTGAGCAGCATGCAAATTTGTTGGACAACCATGAGCTTTACACTGTATCAACGTGCATTGATCAACACAGGTAGCCTTGATGTAAACAGAAATTCTATGTTCCCAAACGCCATCGTACCCCCAAACCATCATATCCAGAGTGCCATGAAGACCTTCCCATCCAAACGGATCAACGGGGTATCAGGTGTCAGTCTTGTGCCATGTGCCTTGTACGCCAACAAGCCAGCCTAAATCAAGCCGCAATCTCCTCCACCTTGGTAGCCTCCTCGGTAATGTCAACGGCCGTCTTCGCAGCCGTCTCGGCGGCAACGACCGCGGCCTCCTCCTCCTCCGCAGGGCTCTTTCCAAGGCCCATCCAGTTGTAGCAGACTGCGGTTCGGTTAGCCAATGTGAGTGGATCAGAAGCATCGGGTTAGAAACATAAAACGCGGCTGCACTTACTCGTGAAGCCCAGGTCGTCCCGGAAGTACGCCTCCATCACCTCCTCGCCATGGATCGTGCCCATGTCAGGGCCGTACGCGACAGCCTTCTTGCCGACGGCGAGACCGATGGCAGGCGGGAACGCCTCGAGCACCTTAAACTCGGGCTTGTGTTCCTGACCCTTCTCCTTGGCGAGGATCGCAATCATGCGCTGGTGCGCGTTGATCGCTGCCATGTGTCCCATGTGCATGGCGCCGCCCGCGCGCTTGATGCCCTCCCACTTGCACGCATCACCGGCGACGAGATGGAAGTCGGAGTTGCTGACGCCCTCGAGGAACAGGCTCGAGTCGACCTTGGCGTAGCCCTCCTCGTCGAGCGTCTCGGCGGGCAGGTAACCCGTCGAGGGCACGGGGCGCGACACGGCCATGATGACCTCGCTGGCGAAGCGCTTCTCGCCGCCCGTGAACTCAACCTCGTAGCGCGCACGGCTGCCCTCGGGGACATCGAGCTTGCGCGTCTCAGCGACGCGGTGGTTGAGGAGAACCTCGACGCCGGCTTCGCGCGTGAGATCGAGGGCCACGTCCTTACACTCGTCCGACAGGTTCTCTGAGGATAGAAGCTTCTCGCGGGAGTGCACGAGCGTCACGTCGGCATCGGGCTTGATGAGCTTGAGCTCGGCCGCCATTTCGATGCCGACGGCGCCACCACCCACAATGACGACGCCATCGGGAGCGTTGTGGACGGCGTGAATCTGTTCCTCGGCCTCCAGGAGGAACTGCTTCCGCAGCAGGGACTGAGGAACGACGGGCCAGGGGCGGCGCAGGCCTGTGGCACTGACCATAAAGTCATAGGAAATGTCGTGCGGGATCTTGGTGATGTGAGAGAGTACGGTGGCTGACTTGGTGGCGGTGTTGATCTCATCAAGGCTGCCTTGGACGAAGCGAATGTTCGGCCTCTGCAGAGCAGGGATGTCTTGGAACTTGATCCAGGTCTTGGCAGCATAGTCGGAGGAGGCAAGTGCGAGAGGAGAGCCGATGAGGTGGACTGCGTAAGAATGTCAGATGGGTCATGATACGTGCGAAGAGGGAGAGGCGGCGGAACCAACAGTAGCCGTCCCTCTCGTCGACAATGGTTATGTCGACGGGGATGCGAGTGAAGTCTGGGTGATGAGAGTACGGGTCATGGGCCATGCGCGGAGAACGGCCATTGCAGATATCCAAGAGGTTCACGACGAAAGAGAGACCAGCGTACGAGCCGCCGGCAACGAGGAGGCGAAACGGTGGGATGGTGTTCTGAAGGGAGCCCATGATGTTGGTGTAGGCTCTCGCGGCACTTAGAAAGATCAGGAATACACAAGTAATACAGAGAAGGAGCGGGAATGCTGATGTGCACTGAAATTCAACCCTCGAGTATGCTTGGAAAGAGGAATAATCTTGCAAGCGACAGAGGAAGAAATGGATGGTTTTCTTGTCTCCATACCCCTCTTTTGGCCTCTGGGTGTCCCGGAAAGTTGGGCATGTTCTGATAGCCAAGACAGGCATTCAAGGGGCGATCCATGGCCACGTCTCCGATGGACCAGTGGCTCGGTCTGAATCGGTGTTTCTCCTCATATGCCGTGATATGAGGAGGGGGGACGTGGTTGTGGAGTCCTTTAAAGTTATCAGATCCTCCTCAACCGCCACTTGACCATTTGGATCGTCGCAACGCCTGCACCGTGTCGTCTAGCGTGCATCGGCTTCACCTGCCCCATCTCGGTTGGACCTGTTGGGCAGCACCGGAAGTCCGAGTTCAGGGAGAAGGATGAGGCGAAGCAACGCTCGCCAGGCTTGGCTACCGCGAGGTGTCTTGCGCCATTTTTCCCGGTTCGACTTGCACCGAAGTCGATGTCATGCCAAGAGAAATTATCTGATCCGAATATCCAGAGCAACCAATTATCTGATCGTTGGGAAACGATCATCCTAGGCCGACTGAAATTTGCGGACGGGGGACCGGCCAGGTCGGGGCTAGACGTCGGTGATCGGTGAACCTCGGATAGCAATGCCCAGCAGCCAGCTAAGACGGCCTGCTTCTAGCATTGAATCTCATCATGTCGGCTGGTGTCCTTCCCACGATTCCGAGGATACAATGGTACGCTGTCTTCTGCAATGGACCGTGAGCACCCATGGCCTAGATAAGGTTGGTATCTATTATGAGGCCACGAGCTCAGCAGCGCAATCGTTTCTGGACCGGTCCTCATCGCCTCGATGAAACCCAAGTCTTGGGCGTTCTCGCGATGACTAGTTTTGCCGTCGACGTGCTCTGTGATCTCGACAGGCGGACTTTCATCGGGTCATTTCTGGAGGAGCTGAATCCTGCTGATGTAGAACCGCTAGAGAGCACATATTTGACATTTGATAAGAGTCGATTCAGACAAAGGTCCGTCCTGTTGCACCTTGTCTATTTCTCACTAAGGACCGACAGGCCTTCGTTTCAAGATTGGTGCAGTAGAACCTTCAACAAATAGCCTGCAGCCAATCCTGTGTTCTGGTGAATCGAGTCGTCCAGGTCATGAAAAATGACCGACAGAGCGTGATTTGTATCTTGAGGGGGCTCCTCATCAAGGGGTTTGCAGTTTGTCACGGTGCAACGCTGGAGAGGACGACAGAGGGTGCTGTTGCTGGGTCGTGTCATGTTACGAAATCATTGACACCATCCGAGGTTGGTCCCAGAAAATTCTGTGGCTGAGAGAAAGTGAGGCGTGCATGTGGCTGAAGCTTTATGACCAAGCTTTGTCTTGGTCGCTGACGTCTGACCTCAATGGAGCTGGATGACGGCTTGCTGCTGCGTGTCTCGCATTGAACTCCATCAAGCACAGCCCGCCCAATAGTCCCCCCACGTGTTGCAGCCTTCAAGACCGGATTCACATTTCCCATTGCAACCAGACGCGTCGTGAAGACCCTCGTGAGTCTACGACCTAGAGCGCTGGCATACCGTCACCCGACACTTGCCTCAGCTGTTCTTCACCATACCGTCCCACGCAGGATCTCGTCATCCCTCCTCTCTCCACCAAGCGGGTCCCGCGCAAGGACTAGTTCGTTTTGACAACGACGACCCTTCCACCACCACAGACCCTCTGGACAGAGGAGGGAACAAGCCAAACTTCGACGACGACGAGTTCGAATTGGTCAATTACCAACCGATCCAGCATCGTCGTCAACTTGAGGCACGACAAGCCCGCCGCGACGAGAAGCGATTCGAGAAGCGGCTGTGGCTGCAAGCGCAGGACGATATGAAGTTTTCCCACAGCATCCAATTCAATGCGGTGCCCGACTGGAGCAGCCATTATGTCGCTTACAGCAACCTCAAGAAGCTGTTCGTAGTGCCGATTTGCTTTTCTACGTCATGGTTCGCACGGCTGACACCTTGTTCACAGGATCTATCAGCTCGAGAAGACAGCCCACCAGGCCACCGGCGGCGATGGTGAGTCGAGACCGCTCATCCGAAACGAAGAACCCGAAGAGGTCTTCAGTCGCGCTCTCGATGTCGAGCTCGAAAAAATATGCTCGTTCTACGTGGCCAAAGAAGGAGAGCTCCTCGACGAGGTGAACGACCTGCTCCGGGACGTCGGCAACCACTCCGAAGACGAAGACATCACGTCAACACCAGGGCGCCGGTCGTCTGACGGACTGCAGCGTGTCGCAAGCAACCCTGGTCGTTCCTCAGTTGACGACAACCTCGAAGACAGCGACGAAGATGACGACGAGACAACCGGGCTCACCAAGAGCAGGGTCAGTGCGGGTGGCCGACGCAAAACCCTGCCCAACATCATGCCCCAGTCCATCGGCGATATGACTGCGTCTGGCGAGCTGTCAAGATCTGGACGTCGGCAGAGTCTGGCCATGGATGATTATGCTGAGCGCACGTTCGCCTTTTCTTCTGGCATCATGCTCAAGAAGCGCATCACAAGCCTCTATGTTCAGTTGTGCGAGCTCAAGTCGTACATACAACTCAACAAGACAGGCTTCCGCAAGGTCCTGAAGAAATTCGACAAGACCCTCGACAAGGAGCTTCGGGTGAAGTACACGGCGGCTTCTGTCGACCCAGCCTACCCCTTCAAGCCTGAGACCATGGAGACGATCGAAGCCAACATTGCCAAGATGGAGAAGGCCTACACTGATATTGTCACCAATGGCGATGAGGCTCTCGCGAAGCGCGATCTTCGCTCTCACCTGCGAGAGCACGTCGTGTGGGAGCGCAATACGGTATGGCGAGACATGATCGGCATGGAGAGGCGTGCGGAAGCTGCCAGCCTGGGTCGAAGCCTGCTTGGCACTGATCCGACAGCCATCACCAGGCGCCTACAAGGTGACAACGACGACACGCCGGTCACGAAGGAGCTCAAGACACCGATCGGCCGTTTTGCCGTGCCAAGTTGGCTGGCAAGCGCAGCCATGTTGCAGCTCCTGTTGATCATTGCCATCTTCTTCGTCATTCTCTTCGCCCCGATCATGGAGAGTCCCGAGCAGCAGAACTGTCTAGCCCTGCTGGTCTTTGTCAGTCTGTTGTGGGCTACCGAGGTATGCGTGCTCTCATCTTTTTTGACGAACCCAATTTGCTGACAGAACGCAGGCCATTCCTCTCTTCGTCACTTCGTTGACGATTCCCTTTCTCTGCGTCGTGTTGCGGGTCGTCCGAGCAGAGGAGAAGCCGTATCAGAGGCTTGACTCAAAGTCTGCGACTGCTGTTGTTTTCTCCTCCATGTGGACGCCAGTCATCATGCTTCTCCTTGGTGGCTTCACCCTGGCTGCTGCACTGTCAAAGTGCAAGATCGACAAGCGGCTCGCGACGTTTGTCCTCAGCAAGGCCGGTACCACGCCACGCACCGTTCTCGTCGCTAA
The DNA here is from genome assembly GCF_003724135.2 of Verticillium nonalfalfae. Classification (NCBI taxonomy): domain Eukaryota; kingdom Fungi; phylum Ascomycota; class Sordariomycetes; order Glomerellales; family Plectosphaerellaceae; genus Verticillium; species Verticillium nonalfalfae. The sequence continues at coordinate 5,676 of NW_021167270.1, forward strand.
CATGCTCGTCGCTGCCTTCGCAAGCATGTTGATCTCCAACGTCGCTGCTCCGGTGCTGTGCTTTTCCATTATTGAGCCCATGCTGAGGACACTCCCTCAAGATTCGGCCATGTCCAAGGCTGTCATTATGGGCATCGCACTGGCGTCTAACATTGGTGGCATGCTGTCCCCCATTGCGTCACCGCAGAACGTTGTTGCTGTTGGCATCATGAAGCCCGCACCGACCTGGATTCAGTGGTTCTTCATTGTGATTCCTGTTGGCATCGTATCGATTGTGCTCATCTGGATTCTGCTGCTCATCACCTTCCAGCCGGGCAGGGGCACCACCATTGCGCCCATCCGGCCTGTCAAGGAGAAATTCACAGGCGTGCAGTATTTTGTGTCCATTGTGACCATCATCACCATCGGCCTTTGGTGTGCTAGCCACCAGTTGGAGTCGGTCTTTGGCGATATGGGCGTGATTGCCATCATCCCAATTGTCCTCTTCTTCGGTATTGGCATTCTGACCAAGGAGGATTTCAACAACTTTCCCTGGACGATCATCATCTTGGCAGCCGGCGGTCTCTCGCTTGGCAAGGCGGTCAAGTCATCCGGCCTGCTCCATACCGTGGCCGGAATCGTGTCGAGTCGCGTTGAGGGCATGAGTCTCTACGGCGTCCTCTTCGTTTTTTCGACGCTGACGCTCATCATTGCCACGTTTATCAGTCACACGGTTGCCGCTCTGATCATCCTGCCGCTTGTGTATGATGTTGGCATGAGCATGGAGGAGCCCCATCCCAACCTGCTCGTCATGGCTGGCGTGCTCATGTGCAGTGCCGCCATGGGTCTTCCGACCAGTGGCTTCCCCAATATGAGTAAGTCGATCAAATTGTCATTTCCACGTACGAAGCTAATCAGCATGCAGCTGCCATCATGAAGGAGGACCCGACCGGACAGAGGTATCTCCAGGTCAGGCACTTCATCAGTCGGGGTGTGCCGAGCAGTGTCCTCACTCTCATCGTGGCAGTCACCCTCGGGTATGGGCTCATGAGGGTGGCTGGACTCGACTAGATATGGACATTGGTAGCCATGAAAGGAAGAGCGTAGGATATTTTCCGACTGCACAAGCTTTAGCATTTTGTGATGGGGTTAGAACTGGAGCCTGGCATTGTTGTCTTTGGTGTTCTGAATTTTGTTTTCCTGCGATTTACTCGTGAGCCACTTTTCCATAGCTGGCCACCTCAGTCAGGTCCATAAATTGCGCCAGTCATATTGTGATTTCAAAATAAACCGAGCAACTGAGCTCGTAGTTCAACAGCAGGAAACTGGAATCATGAGCGCTGATGCATTGGTGATGGCGGCAGCCTAGTGCGGACAGTGCATGTCTTGAGCCCACACTGACCATCGGTCATGCACTGACGTCGTTGCTCCTCGGTAGGACGAAGCTGCTTCGAGAGCCAGCACGCAAAGAGCTCCGCAGCAATCCCTCTTCGCGCCCAACGAGCATGAGCTGTGCATGCGACCACAGGCTCCCACACATACCTAGACCTACACTCTGCTGGATGAGGGCGCCAGGAAACTGAGCTTGCGCGGTTCGCGAGCCGGACATTGCCATGTTGTCGGCCTTTACAGCTCGGCCCATCATCGAGCTGAAGCAGCGAGACAAGAGCAAGATCGAAACAATACTCGCCTACGGTGCGCGCCCACACTGACAGATTGTTCCTTGTTGATCTTCTTTGCTGACCCTGTCTGCGCAGGCGACCGCATCCTCGTCGGTCTCAACAGCGGCGCACTGCGCGTCTACCGCCTCAACGAACTCCCTCCCTCCGAGCCCAACGGCTCTGCCCACACCAACCCGCCCGACGGCGACGACGATGCGTCTCTGACGCCGCAGCCGCCGCAGCCGGCGCCCAAGCCGACCGATCTGCTGCGCGAGTTGGAGAAGTTCTCGACGCGTGCCATTGAACAGCTCGCCATCATCAAGGAGGCCACGACCCTCGTCTCGCTGTCCAACTACTACATCTCCCTGCACAACCTGCAGACGTACGAGCTGATCGAGACGCTGTCGCGCACGAAGAATGCGTCGTGCTTCGCCGTCACCTCCAACATTGTCAAGGACCCAGACACTGGCATCCCCGAGATCATCAGTCGGCTGGCCGTGGCTGTTCGGCGGCGGCTGCTGGTATGGAACTGGCACGAGAGCGAACTGAACGCCGACGTGGAGGAGATTACGCTCGCCGAGTCCATCCGGACGGTGACGTGGGTCAGCGCGACAAAGATCGTCTGCGGCATGAACGCGGGCTACGTCACCGTCGACGTCGTGAGCCATGATGTGCAGGACATCATCAGCCCGGGATCCAGCGCCTCCGGGGGGCAGGCGAGCCGCTTCGGCGCTGTCAGCAGCGCTGGAATGGGGTACATGGGCCTGGGCGGCTACATGCCCAAGCCGCTGGCCGCGAAGCTGGCCGAGGGCGAGATGCTGCTGGCAAAGGACATTAATACGCTCTTCATCACGGACGAGGGGAAGCCGGTCGAGAAGAGACAGATTCCGTGGCAGGCAGGGCCGGATTCGATTGGATACTCGTACCCCTACATCGTGGCGCTGCAGCCACCGGCAAAGGGGTCCCTGGAAGTCAGGAACCCGGATACGTTGTCGCTGCTACAGACCCTGGCTCTTCCTGGCGCTGCGCAGTTGCATTTCCCGCCTCCGAATCTCAGCTTGGCCCACGCCGGCAAGGGCTTCCACATCTCGAGCGAACGGTCAGTGTGGAAAATGGATGCCACCGACTACGACTCGCAGATTGACGAGCTCGTGGAGAAGGCCAAATACGATGAAGCCATCAGCATACTGAACATGCTAGAAGACGCCTTGCTGAAGGACAAGACAGAGACGCTCCGCGAGGTCAGCATGCTCAAGGCGGAAGCAATGTTCAAGCAGAAGAAGTTCAGGGACTCGATGGACCTCTTCAACGAGGACCACGTGCACGCTCCGCCGGAACGCGTTCTGAAGTTGTACCCGCCGGCGATATCAGGTGAACTCTCTGGCTGGGGGCAGTCCCGCCAGGACGAGGCAGAAGAAGACAAACATGACGGTGATGGCTCGGCAAAAGACACCAACGGGGACTCGCCGAGTTCTGAGAACCCACCAGAGACGGCAGCATCGCCGGTCAAGGCGACTGGCGGGTTCGCGAAGCTCTTCCTGGGACATCGCAAGGCTCCAGCGTCAGACACCGCATCCATCGCATCTAAGAAGCTTGGTACGGATGTAGAGGACGCGCCGAGCATCAAGGGCAAGTCTTCTGACGATTTGTCACTTGAGGACAAGGATCTGGCAGATGCTGTTCATGCATTGACTGGCTATCTCGTGGGAACCCGGACACGGCTTCAACGCGTCATCGATCCGGTCACTACGAAATTGAAGCGGTCTGACACAAACGGCTCAACAGAAGAGGCCATCAAGAACCTGATGCCAACGTCATCCGACGAGTCGGATGCGCAGCGCGAAGGCGAGCTTCAGAGGACGTTCAGGCTCGTCGACACAACCCTTTTCCGAGCTTACATGTACTGGCGGCCCCAGCTAGCAGGTTCCCTGTTTCGCATTCCCAACCTGTGCGACCCCGAAGTGGTCAACGAGAAGCTACTGGAGCATAACAGGTTCACGGAGCTGGTCGACTTCTTCTACGGCAAGAAGCTGCACTCACAGGCATTGGAGCTGCTCAAGCGATTCGGTGCAGCGGAGAAAGCCGACGAGGCAGCGCCGACATTGCACGGTCCCGAGCGCACCATAGCCTACCTGCAGAACTTGCCTCCGCACGAGATCGACCTGATTATTCACTATTCGGAATGGACACTGAAACGCGACTCGGAGCATGCGATGGAGGTTTTCATCGCAGACTCCGAGAACGCCGAGACGTTGCCTCGTGACCGTGTTGTCACCTTTTTGAGGAGGATCGACGCCCATCTCGAGCTGCAATACCTCGAGCACATTATTGGCGAGCTCGACGACTCGACACCTGACTTCCACAATCGGCTGGTGGAGCTCTACATTCAGCTGCTCCGGGAAGGATCCAGCGAAGGCAGTCAAGACGATCTCATGGTGCGGTTTGTGGAGTTTTTGCGGGAAAGCAAGCAGTACAGCCTCGGCAAGGCTTACGGGCTCATCCCTCGAGACGGTAAGTTTGTTGACGATGAGCCATTGTGAGATGAGACTAACCGTCACAGATCCTCTCTTCTACGAACCACAAGCGGTTGTACTGAGCAACATGGGATCACATAAACAAGCACTCCAGATCTATGTCTTCAAGATGCAAGATTATACCAAGGCAGAGGAGTAAGTTTTATCCGACGAGCAATTTTGGGCTGCGTAACTGACAATCCAGGTATTGTAACCGTGTTCATAGAAACGACGATTCGAGTACATCGCCGGAACGGTCGCGACCTTCCTCACCCGAGGACAAGGACGAAGACACTCCCTCCATCTACCACACGCTACTGTCACTCTACCTGACACCACCGGCACCTCACAAGACGGCCCTCGAACCGGCCCTGGATCTTCTGTCAAAGCACGGCTCACGTCTCCCCGCCACGTCAACCATGTCACTCATCCCGAGTACCCTGCCGGTGAGCGAGCTCGAATCGTACTTCCGCGGCCGTATCCGCTCGGCCAACAGCGTGGTCAACGAATCTCGCATCGTTGCGGGCCTGCGGGCGACGGAGTACATCTCCAGCCAAGCCCTTCTCTTACTGGGCGACGGCATCCCTGGCGGACAGGGCGGTCGCAACCGGCGTGTCGTCATCACCGACGAGCGGCTCTGTGGCGTGTGCCACAAACGCCTCGGCGGCAGCGTCGTGTCGGTGCTGCCAGACAACACGGTGGTCCACTACGGATGCCTGAACAGGGCGACGGCGCAGAAGTCGGACGGCCAGAAGGCGGGAAGTTGGGGGCGAATGCGCTCGTCGACGCGAGACCGGCCAAGCGTTGTCGGTAACGGTGGGGAGGGAACCTGGCAGCCGACGAGTCCCTCAACACGGGAGCGAGAGGCGCCTCAGGGTGGCGGCGGTGAAGGCAAATATGTGTTCTCCTGATGACCCTGAGGCGGCTGTTCGCTTCTCTTTTCCCCTTGTGACCTTTCCTCGTCTGGTTCTCCCTTTTGTCCATTGATAGCATTTTCGACGCGCGAGGAGGGTGTGGGAGACATATACCCCTCATGTTCAGATAGTAGAGCAGCAAAGCATAGTCAAGGCAGTGCGGCGTCTGCGGCCTGTTGTTTCTTTCTTCCTTCACTCTCCGTCCCCTCGCTCCTCATTTCCGTGTGCATAATGTATGCATGCGTTCAGTCCTCCTCCGGGAGCTCCTCGCCGTAGTTCTCCTCCTCTTTCGCCTCGTCGGCGGCGCCTTTTCCAGTGGCGGCGGGGCCTCCGGCACCGGCGGCGCGCTGTTTGTCTTCCTCCATTTTCTGCGTGAGTTGCGTGTTGACGTCGGCCTGGACGGTCGTGACGAGGTCGCGAAGGCGAGCGAGGAAGGCCGATTTGTCTGCGGCGGACGTGGACGAGGGCCCGTCGGTGCTGGCTTCTGCTGTGAAAGGAGTATCGGTAGGGTGGCTGTACTGGGCAGAGAGCGACAGCTTCTGCGTGCTCACAGCGGAAGATGGCTCGGCCATTGTGGCCGGTATGCTTGTCGGATTTTCGGGGGGGGAGGGGGAGGAAGTGATGCTATATAGATGCGGGGTGGTGAAAAGTACTAGGTGAGTGTGCCCCGCGGTGGGTTGGATTTTAAGGTCGTTCGTTTCCAGCATGGAATGCTAAGGTAAGCAGAGACACCCCGCCATCTCATCTGGCTGCTGACAGCGGGGCAGCTTAATTGGAATGATAGCTGCCCCATGTTGGAGACTACCTTTCCTTGGGTGAGATACCTTGGCGCAAGTTGTCCTCAGGACAGCATGGATTCGAAGCGCAGCTTGGGCTCTGGGAGAACACGGTGGTAAGGAGGCTGAGGGCGAAGAAGATGGGCACGCGAGGTGAGGTACTGTACACTCGCACATATGAGCAGGTGCCAGGCTACGGTCAGGCGGTCTGTGCTCGCCCGTCCCACTGTCGACCCACTGGCTGCATCCGTACCAGTGCCCCTCGTGAAGGCCCCAGGGCACTGCAATAGGTGATGCGCCTGTCATTCCCAACCCACGTAGCTAGGTACCTACCATGCCAGCATGCCTACCAGGTAGGTAGTCACGTCGGCATTGGGACGAGCCGCTGCTGACTGCCAACCAACTCTCCTCCTTCCAACCTCCATCACTGCGCCCCAGACCTCGATCTTGCCTCTTCGCAATCACAACAACACATAACGTCAATCCACAGCAGACGGCCCACGTGTCGTCTTGCCACCGTCCCGGGGACACCAGCGACATCATCCAAGCCCTACCCCCGTCATCTAAACCTAGTCGATCCCCGTCTCGCATTAAGACCCAAGATGTAACAGCTCCCTAAAACGTCAAAGACAATGCAACCAGCACGCCCCAATCCCCGGGCTCCCGGGAGCTTCAGTCCATTGGCAGGATCAGCTGCCGCCGCTTCATCCGCCGCCGCTGCCATGCACCCACCTCAACGTCCCCGTCCGGCGCCTCGTCTCGACTCCGAATCTAGCGAAGACCTGACCCTCAACGTTTCCAAGCAACGAAACCACGCTCCAAGCGCACCCGCCGGCACACCCATATACTCGCAATTCGCCTCCCAGAACAACGGCAGCACCGCCAGTCTTCAGAACTTCTCCAGGCCCACGGCGCAGCGACCTCACATCAACACCAATGACCTGAATACGACGTCCAACAGCAGCGTCCGTACCGCGAGCCCCCTGACCAAGAGCTACCACTCGAGGAAGCATAGCCAGACACAGGGTCTCTTCGAACCGACCCTGCCATCGACAAGCACATCGAATCTCTCCCACATCTCCATGGTCCAACCGCCCGCTGCGAATCTCGCGCTCACGGCGAGTCAGATTGCAGCACAGGCTGCCTTCCAACACCAGAACAACAGCGCGCACACGAGGCAGCGGTCGCAGACCGTACCCGCACCCGGCGAGGACGGTGCGCGGCGGGGAAGCAACGGCAAGGGGCCGCTGAGTCCACCGATTCTGAGTCTGACGGAAGCGAGCGGGCCACGCGAGAGCGGGTTCGGAAATCATTCATACCACAACGGGTTGCTGAACCACTCTTCTGCCGCCCACTCGGCGGCCAACGCTGCCTATCCTCGATCAGGCCAATCGTCACCGGGACTGCCACAACACCCATCGAGCCCCATACTTCCGCCGCAACCGCAAGCTTTAGACCAGAGGCCGGCAAAGCTGGAGAAGGAGAAGTCGAAGGTCAAGCTCTTTTCAAGGCCCGTGAAGATCGGAACGAAGGGCGAGTCCAAGGAGAAACCTCTTCCGAGTCCCAGTAAGATTGGATCAGCATTTGCCTCCCTTCAAAGGGGGAACTTCAGCACCAACAGTCTCGTCGACCCGAGCGCCCAGTCAATCTACAGTCTGAACAACTCGTCCTCGGCGACGATCAGACCTGTGGATACGCTGGTGGAGAGGGAGGGGAAAGAGAAGGAAAAGAAGCACAACTTCCTGTCTCGGCAGAAGAACAAACTGAAGGAAGACTACCACCTGCCCCTGTCTTCAGCATCGAGCAATTCGAAACCAACAGACCCAAACGCGCCAACTAGCCTCTACAGCTTCAACATACCAGCAGGGCAGGCAGCTGCCACCTCGTCTTCGTTCGCCAAGGGTCGAAAAGACAGGAAGACGGAGAGGTCAGATAGCCGGCTGGACAGCGAGTCGACTCTCAATCTGCAGTCAGAGTGGCCCGCCCCTGGCAGCTTACCCAGTGCGTCGAGTTATTCGCTCACACCCGGGGTTGATCCTACGGAGTCTGGCAAGTACGGGCTGAACAACATGTCGCTTGATGATGCCTGGCCATTCCTCAAGGCAAAAATGCTCGTCATTTTTGAGGGCGAAGACCTGCGCCAGCCTGTCGAGGACTACAATCGGCTGGTCAATCTACACATACAGTACTGCATACAACGCAGGTCACCCACCATCATGTTGGAAGATCTGAGAGAACTTCTCATGACGGGATTCGCTTCGCTCGATCACACTCTGCGACGGACACAGGAGGACAAGGTCATCCCAGCCCTCGTTGAGATGTGGCTGATCACCTACACCTCCATCCTTCCGTATATGCAGGCTGTTTTCCTTCCCCTGGATCTCGAATTCTCTGGCTGCGGCGCCCTCATGACACCCGAACAAGCATACGACTTTTGGGGTGGCGTGCTTGACCCTGCAGGCGATGGCGTGAACCCAGCCTCCTCGGTCCTCGACATTCGTCGCATAGTTCTCGCCGCCTACCGCGACAGAATCATCCTTCCGCGATTTGAGAATCTCAAGACCATCTTCTCCCGCTTATCCCTCGAGTTTCTCCCGTCGAGCTTCGGCAACATGGCACTTGCCTCCGACTCTATCAGCGCCCTCTCCAGCAGCCCGGCCACACAATCCGAGCTCGGTTTGGCCCGCCCAGGCACCGCTATGAGCCTCGACCCCTCCCTCGCCAGCTACGGCTCTACTTCGACCACCCTCCTCGGCGAGGCTGTCAGCGCGGCGGGCAGCAACGGCGGCAACAGCGGGAACGCTGCCGTGAGCAGCCGCAGCCGCGCCATCAGTAACGTCAGCTATGCCAGCGGCGGCAGCGACCAGCAGCTGCGGCCATTTACGCCGTCGTCGGGAGCAGTAGGCTCGCAGCAGGTCCTCGGCAGCGTCAGGGAGCAGAACGTCGAGGATTCGAAGCAGGTCACGGAAATGGTCGGGCGAATGCTGCAGTGCATGAGCATCCTGGCCAGCGTGGGCGTCGCCGGGGACGGGAGCGACGAGGGGAACAAGAAGATGGAGGAGCTCTGCCGGCTGCTCAAGCTGAACTGGCTCGGACGCGGACGGACAGGCCGGAATCGTAGGGGCATGGTGGGAGGCCGGGTGAGGAGAGATGTCGTGCCCGAGGGAACCAGAGAGGGCGTCAGGGTGTAGGATGTCGGCATGAAGGATGACAAGGTGCTGCTCGCAACGGACTGGGCATTTGCACTCACAACAAACGGATGGGAGTTGAGCTTGGGACGGATCCTGGAAAGGGTATCTTCTGGGCGTTGATATTTTATGGCTTTAGGGGTCTGGCGGGTTTGATGTACAGAACGAGATATAGGCATCATGCCTTTCCATGAGGACAACGGCATGATGAGAATGGAAGCTGCGCCCGCGAACATGTTGCGAGGCAGCCGGTCCAATGTACATTTCACAAGGTGACGAACCGCACGTACATAGAACCAAGGTCGATTCCCATTTGTGCACACCATACGGATGCATCACGTCCCAATCCAGATTGTGGAGGGTTCGCTTTGACTGTGCATCTGCAACTGGGACAATACGTTGCTACGGTTTCACGCGACAGGGGTCACACGACGCGTCAAGTTTGATGATGAAAATGGGTATTGGTCATAACTAGCAACATCTATAAATATGGCAGGACCAAATTTTCAGTAGATCCTAAGAATAAATGTTAGCCGAAAGCTCGTTGAACGTTTCTGCAAACAAGAAAAGTGATTTTTTTCATGATGTCTCAGTCATCCAAGGAAGTGTAAACCCTCATTTGCTTCAAAAGGCTCTTAGAAGCTCGAGAGGAAACTGCGAAGTTAAGGTAGGAACTTTCATCACCGACATCTGGGGGGGGGGTTGGGAAAACAACGTTCAAGGAGAGGAAAAGGGTACCAACCTGTGACGCGGAGCTACGGCTAGCTGAGCTGTTTGGCATTAGTTCGACAAGGAGTAATTGCCGAGAGAAAAAGAGAAACAGGAGAAGGATCTGAGAGGGAAACAGGTCAGCTGGTTTTGCTCTTGCGGGCCGCTCATAAGATGTGCGATGGCGACAAAAAGTCAGACACAGTATACTGGCAAGTAACAGGCTCCTTGCGAAGGGAGCCCGATGTTGATCTTCCTCATGGGCGATTCAGAGGAAATTGAAGACATGTGTGTATCATCATTCGATGGTGGGGGGGGTTGAGGGAAAGCAATGCGGGTGGGAGGAGCGGCTCGGAAGGAGCCCGGGAAGGAGGTGTGAGCTTACCATGAAGATATCACCACACACGACGAAGCTGTCAGCTGCAACTCCCCGAGCCCGAGGCCGGCGCTCTAGTTGAGAGCAATGGCACACTTGCGAACAAGCATCGCGACCAAAAGTAAGGCCTCGGCTGGTGAGTCGGGTGGCAGTTTCGTCGTGGTGGAAAGGTTGTGGTTGGAGAGGAAGGCTGAGATACCGGCATTGGCGGCGGGAGAAGAAGCTTTTATGGTGAGAGTTCACGACGAAAAAAAATAAACTGGAGATTGGGATTGGGTGGGTCCACCTTTGGATGCTGAGCGCACGGTGCCGGCACACGTGACCCGGGATAGGTGGCCGACTTCCGAACGAGACGAATCCGAATTTGCGGCATCTCTGTTGGGATGCCTCAGGCAGCTAGGCAGCCGGCTAGCTGCCTGGATGTACGTGCCTGAAGCAAGTTGGCAGACTTGACAGAAAGTGGAGCTTGGCAGATATCGTGACCTCACGATGCCACTACGGATATGAAGCTTATACCTTATAGGTAGTATTATGTGAGCTAGGAAGGTTTTTGGCCATCGAGGGCTGGAGTTCCGATAGCCTCGAGAGGATTTGATCGCACCAGCTCAGTACCATGTAGTCGTTTGGAGCGGTCGTTTGCAGAGCATGTAGAGCATGCAGAGCAAGTGCATGTCCCTGTTTGCTGCAGGCCACTGGCAAAAGAAGTCTCTCAGGCACGAAAACGAATGAAAGCAGGGGGGGCTATTGTTCAGCGGAAAAGCGACGGCCCTTGCTTCATTTGTCCACGGATAGGGTCCGCCGCTAAAGTGATAATCATCCCGGTAATCGCATATACATAGCCATGTTAGCTTCATATCTGGCGATTTTCAGCCACCGGCCCCCTCCTTGGGACTCAGAACAGCCCAGTCCTCACCAGGTCCGATGGCCATCCCCCGAGCGGCCGCCATTCCTCTGCCATGGTTCCCGGCTCCTTGCGCGACCTTTCCAGGCTGACGAGTGCTTCCATGTCCTTCTGACCCTCTCTGATCGGCTCCCGCCTTACTAGCCGAGACTGGCACCTCGCCGGATTGCATTTCTGGCTTCCACTCCCCCTCTCCCCCTCTACAAGCCCCAAACCCCCAAGCCCCCCAAGCCCCCCAAGCTCCAGGGACTTTCCCACGCCGACATCCCCGGACGATCTGGTGCAACCAAAGGCATCCATCCCTCTCGGTACATGACAGTAGATCCCTGTAATCAGCGTCCTATCGCCTTGTCGGGGCTGCCCCCTTTGGTTTACGAAGGAAGTCTTTTCGGAGAGAGGGTGACGATTGCTTTTTTTTCCCACGGCACCGTTCCTTGCAAGTCGAGCGCACACGGAGCCCCCGAAGCTTGTCTGTCTCTCGTCCACTGAACCCTTCCCTGTTCTACACAAGCGGGTGCCCTGTCCCCCGTCTCAGTCCCCCAACCCAGTCCCCGTCCAGTCCCATTCCCAGTCCCAGTCCCAGTCCCAGTCCTAGTCCGTCCCGCTCACCCTCTCACCTCTCCGACCTTAGGTTCTCTACAAACGGGGCTGGTCAGCAGAGCGCGAGCGAGACTGACTGCGAGAGAGAGCGAGACCGACGACAGACCAAACCACACAGCCTGGGGGACCTGCAATCCGACATTCTGTCACATTCACCCTGCAGCCGGACACGACCCAAATTTTGGCACTCGGACGAACAAACTCGACGTCCCTGAGCACAGTCGGCCGACAACACGAAACAACACGACCTGACACGCCACCACGGCCACTGTCGTTGATCCACGGCGCCATTTCCCACTCTCTTGATCCTCCTCCATCGCTCGCCCTCGACCGCAGCCTGCTGTCGCGACACGTCCCCTTTGACGATCAACAGAATCTCGCCCACAAGTCATCATCTCCAGGTCTCGACCATTTGCACGGCACAGGCACGCGATTCCGCACGGCGTCCCCCCCCCCCCCCTTTCCTCTCCTCTGTCGCACTACCGTTCGCATCGCGCTCTCCCCGACCGACACCCGACCGACGCTATCTCCGCCCACTCGCTATTCCCAAGATCTGTCGATGCATCTTCGCTCTCGCGTCCCTCTACTACACCTGGCGCTCCCACAACTCCTCTGACGAACGACGCACCCTCTTTATCAGAATACATACTGCAGTCTGCATCTTACAACCTTTCTGAGCGCTGCACCTCCCCTACCCTGTGCCGTGTTTTCCGCGCGCACCGACCGCCTCCATCGCGTTTACGCTCCCAGTACCGCATCTTTTGTCTACCGCAATCTCGACGAGTCGCAGCAACAACAGATAGCTTCGGGTCAGCCAGCGCATGCGATAACGCGGAGGGGCCAGCGTCGATATCCACACGGTGGATGATCGGCTAAAAGAAGACATGATGACCAGTATGAGTATGGGACCATCCTTCGCAGGCCACCCTGCTGGCATGCACCAACACCCCGGTGTTCCTGGCCATCCCATGGCTCCTGGGATGCCTCACAATCCGAGCCAGCAGGGCGCGCCCGGCGGAGGCATGCCTCAACAGATGCACATGGCCGTCTCGGGCCCAGGAGGTCAGGTCAACCCAGCCGCCATGATGGGTGGCATGCCACCTGGCGCAGGCGCGCCCAATGCCCACGCACTCCAGCACTTGAACCCTGCACAGGCCCAGATGTTCCAGCAGGGTCAGTTTGGCAATTGTAAGTGCCCATCTCAATCTACATCACCGTCAGCTTCAACGCATCAGCATCTTCCCTCCATCCAACCCAGCGAACCGCCGTAGCCATCCCACCCATTTCTTCTTCTTCGTCTTCTTCTTCTTCCTCCTCTTCTTCTTCTCCTGCCTCGTTTTCAATCGCACGAGTGCCTGCTGACATCATATCTCTCCTCCGGCAGTCGGCAGCAACCCCTCCATGGCACAACTACAACAGCATCAGCGATTCATTCAGCAGCAGCAAGCAGCTCGTCAACACGCCATGGCCCAGCAGGCGGCGTTCCAGTCCAACATGCAGGTCGGCGTCAATGGCATGCCCATGGGCGTGCACATGAACCCGGCGCAGATGGCCGCCTTTAGGCAGGCTAGGATGCAGCCTGTGAGTCCCGTCCTGTCCCATCACGATCCCATCGTCCAAAGCGCGAGCTAATCCCCACCCGCAAAGCATGCCCACAACCAAGCCATGCTGGCTCAACAGATCGCTCTCCAGCAGCAGCAGCAAGTGGCGCAAAACCAGCAGATGCAGCAAGGTGGACAGCCGGGCCAGCCGGTGCACATGAGCGCCCAGCAGATGCAGAGCCTCCAGCAAGCACAGATGGCTGCTCTACAGGCACAGCAACAGGGCCAGCAGCAGGCACAGCAGCAGCAGCAGCAGCAACAGCAGCAACAGCAGCAGGCTCAGCAGCAACAGGCCCAACAACAGCAGGCTCAGCAACAGGCCCAACAGGCCCAGCAGCAGCAGCAGCAACAGCAGCAGCAGCAACAGCAACAGCAGCAACAAGGCCAGCCTCCGCAACAGCAGCAGCAGCCCGGTGGGCCGCAGCCTCAACAGCAGACACCGCAACAGCAGGCGGCCCAACCCGCCGGACCGCAGTCTGCAGGTCACCCCACACCGTCGCAGACGCCCGGCCCCCAGCCAAATCAGCAGCCTCAGCCTCCCCAAGCCCAGAACCAGGCGCAAGGTCCTCAGCCGGGGCAGCAGCCCCAGCAGCAATTGAACCCTGCACAGCAGCAGGCTCAACACGCGGCAGCGCAGGCCGTCATGGCCAACAACATGGCCCTGGCCCAGCAGCAAGCGCAGGCTCAGCAGGCGAGGAGGGAAGGAATGAAGGGGCACTGCTTGCTGAAGCTCATGCAGTTCAGCGAGCACCTCAGCGGCTTTCCCGTAAGGACGTTGGCCGGCAAGACGCGAAGGACAATCGCTAATATGACACTCTAGGGATCACGAGGCAAGGATGATTTGTCGTACTGGAACATGTTTGTCAACCAATTCTTCTCTACGAAAGGCGTGTTCCGACACTCTGTTCATATCACCGACCACGAGGATCCGTCGGATAAGCAGTACGAAATCTCGTACCCCGCACTCGCGCGATACTTCCACACCCATTTCGACAGCGGCGTCAAGAACATGCAGTTGATCATGGAAAAGGGCACCACTGACCGCCCGCTTCCTGGCGATGGACACTGGATCGAGAACACAAAGTCGAGCCTGGTGTACTGGTTCGACAATGGATCACACGTAAGTTTGCTCTTGGCCTGGAGGCCATGCCGCATCCGAGATTAACATGAATCCACAGCTTGTCGCGACTGGTACTGTGCGAGCCCATTTCGACCACGAGCAAAAGATTGAGCTCTTTGAGTTTGTCACGAGTGGCCACGAGGAATACATTTCTCGGAAATCTGTCATCGAATCAGCGAAACCCGCGCACAACTGGGTCAAGGAATGGCACAAGGTCAATTCGCAAGACTCGAAGACGTCGCCAGAAATGAGCAAGAAGGGCAAGGCAAGGCCATTGAAGTCGCCGCAAAACCCGCCCCCAGAAGCCTTGGTGGATCTCCCTGAATCCTCCGTTAAGAGGGGCATGGGTGTTACGGAGGAAGTCTTCCAGTTCCTCGAGGTATGGATCCCCGCGGGCCCTGCAGTAGAGGGTTGGCACTAACCAGGATGTGCAGATCGTTGAGGTATTCGGCCAGATGAACCCGCTGTTTGGCTTCTCTCACAGCCACCCTGGCATGCGCCCCTACCTCGCCCTCGAGCAATACGTCAACCAGATCAACAGCCAACCCCAGCCTAACATGAATGGTCAGCCTATGCAGCAAGGGCCGCCACGCACCCCGGGTTTCGGGCAGTTCCCGGTCCCGCAAATGCCGCCAGGGGGCGTGGGAGCGAGCCCTGCCCAGCCGCACATGCAGCTCCCTGGATCGCCTCACATCATGGGTAGCCCGGCGCAAGTTCAGATGCAGGCACCCGGTATGCAGCTGCAGCAGAGCCAACAAGGCACAAGCTCGAGCGGGCCGAGCGCCAACACGTCACCGGCATCCAACAAGAGGAGACGCCCATCAGGGGTCAAGACGGAGGACGATGGTTCCTCGGCGCCAACGCCACAGTCGGGACCTGGTGGGCAGGTGAACGGCGTCGGCAACAAGGGCAAGCCTCCCACGCCGAGAATGCCCAAGCGAGTCAAGGGCAACCCCGCGTGATGATGTGACAAGGCATATTCGATTTGAACATGATGTAGTCAATGTCATTGACAACGCACGACACGGTAGCGCCTCGTCTATTGCAGCATGCCGACGTCTCGTGTCGACTCTCTCGGGTTCCAGGCCTGAGTACACCGTCCGTTGCTTCCGGCGAAGCATTCCAGCGATTCCTCATGGCCGGCAATCCATGATCCTACTTACTCTTGGGTCATTGATCACACAAAACCACGAGTCAAGAAGAAAAACACACACACACCCACCTCCCTACCAAAATGGCGATTATATCAAGTCGCGCGCCCACTCTATCAAGACGCAAACTAGGGCCAATTCGACCGCATGACGAATAGCGACTGCTGATATGGAAATATTGCATATCGCTCCCCCTCCCCACCCAAACAATCTCAACACAACAATGATCCATATCCGCAAGGCGCAAGGAAACGGTTAATGCAGGTAACCAATGAAGTTACCGTGTACGATATCACGCTCGGAAACGACTGCTCTCGAGCTCATCATCCGCTGTCCATCTGATTTTTACTCTTTTGCTATCATCACAAGTCCAGTCAGTATCTTGGTTGGTCCTCATCCTCTTATTTTTCCAGGAGTATCCCGTGGTTTGTCATTTTGTCGCGCTGGGAAAGGAGGAGACGGCCCCCCTAAAAAGAGATCGTTTGTCTTTTTTTGCTGCTTTTTCAAATCGTTTTCGTCCTTTTTTTGGTATTTTATCACTTCATCCGCTGTTGTCATCATCGGCGGTAGTTGGGTGAAACGGGTGGCGGGGTGCGGTGGAAATCATCGGCGTGGCAGTCTCGGTTCTTATTTTTTGTGTCAAGTCCTTTTTTGTTGGCTCTTTCCATCCGTTTGATTTTTGTTTTCATGTCATGTTATCCCCAGTCTCGAATACCTAGTTCCTTTTGGGGATGATTCATACCATATGAATTGGAAGCGCTCTGTGCCATGGCTTTGTGACTCGATGTGACTATGTGTGTACTTCGTCAAAGTGACGCACATGTCTCCCTCCAGCTACGCGCCTCTCTGTTTTCAAATTTGTTCCGCATCAGCCGCGGTATACAGAGGAGTTTGGTCCCCGCCCCTGTCAGGTAGAACATCGTCCTGCTGTAGGCCACTGCGCGCCCTCGCCCCCTCGACGTCAACGAGGACGCATAACCGCAGGCCGCCCCCTCCGAAGCTTATATAACCAGGCCACTGCTCCTCCGAGACATGCCGCAGCGCCATGACGTGCACGACGGCCGAGACCTCGAGCCGCGACGGCTCGGCGCCATACATCGTCGCCGGCACCGCAGCCGCGACTCGCGCCGTGGCGTACCCGGTGCCGAAACCCACCGCCGGCCGCGCGACGAGGCTGCTCTGGATGTTGGCGCCGAGGTAGTGGTGGTGGTGGTAGTAGCAGTAGTAGTAGCCGCTGCCGTGGAGGGAGACGACCGTCCAGGGCGTGACGAGGGCTTGGGGGGACAGGACCCAGGTCGCGTACGGGATCGTGAGGGGCGTGATGACGGGGATGGTCGTCGGCAGGAGGGTTGTGGTTGGGGAGGGTCCGCCGGCGATGCGGACTGCGCCGTGGGGGAGAGTCCAGTAGAGGGTGACGTTTTGGTCTGTGAGACGGAGGTCTGTCTCTTCGGCGAGCGCGGCAAGGAAGGCTGCGCGGGTGGCTGCAGGGGGCAGGGGGAGGGGCAGGGTGCGGATGGAGAGGTTATGGGGTGGGATGGTGTAGAGGAGGTAGATTGTTGCTGTGGAAGACATGGTGAGAAAGGTCTGAGGCATCTTTTGGTTTTCTTCCTCGAATTGATGATTCCATGGACGAAAGACTCCGAGCGCGCTAATTTATGCCTGCTTGTGCTGTCACACTCAGTTGTGTTTGCTATACGATTCACTGGGACTGTTGCGTTCAGCGTCTGCGGCAGGTGATCGGCCACAAAGACCAGCCAGGTATGTGGTCTTCATCACAGGGTCGGGAACAGCTATGCTATGAATCAAAAGAGGTCAGTGATGGCTTCCCTGCTTCACTATATGTGCACTGGGAATGAATGCGCCCCCGTCACACTGATGTCTTGGTGGACAAGATGAGCACAAGCATGCAAAAGAAGATTCTTGATGACTCAAAATAAGACTTTCAAAAGCTCGATGTGCGATGTTCATATGACAGTCGGGATCTAGAGTAGAATACTGCTCAATTGTGTTTATACAGATGACGTTCACGATGACCTACAACGCTTTGACTTGTGGAGAGCCAATGCGACAGCCTTCATCACTCATTTTTATTGCTTGCAGACCGCGAATGGACCTCGTCACCGAATCACTGATAAATATTTTCAGGACATGTCGGAAGTACAAGACTTGCTGAACAAACGAGAGTAATTCAGAACTGTTCTAATATCCATGCAGAGCTAGAACACATCGACAAACATGCTGCAAAACTGTGCCCTCTGAGTTGAATATGGTTGCGAAGTGTTACGTCTGATAATCGCGTCTTCCCACGAGCACAACCTTGTCAGTAAGGAGCCATCAAGACCGAGTCATCAAACACCAGCAATGATATCATCTGATGCCTTCTGGCTGACCATAAATGTGGCAACAACAGGAAACACGCCTGGGATTCTCGGAAAGACACTCGCATCCACAACCCTCAGCCCCTCGACACCCCTGACCCGAAACTTGGAATCCAGCACCGCGTTCCGGTCCCCGTCAGCGCCAATGGCGCATGTGTTGGTCGGGTGGTGCCCGAACGTTTGGTCCTCGATCCACCGCTCGTCAACGGCCTGGTCCCGGCAGTAGCCCGTCGCGAGGACCTGCCCGCAAGGCGGTTCCAGCGGCGTGACAGGGCCCGAGGGGCTGCGCGTGCTGGCGAAGACGCGCCGCACCCAGGCGACGGTGTCCTTCATGCCGCCCATGTCGATCTCCCGCTTCTCTTTAAAGAGGTTGAAGTTGATGTCGGGCGGATCCGTCGGGTCGCTGGAGCGCAGCCGGACCGTGCCGGCGCGGTTCTGTGGGTGTTGCTTGACGATGGAGACGCCGTAGATGCCGCGGTCGCCTGCATTGAGGCCCGTGTTCGCCTGGCTGTCAGGCCAGAAGCCACGGAAAGCGTACGGCCCGTGCATGAGGAAGACGTCGCGCTCGCCGTAGGGTGCGTGGTCCGTCTGGTACATGACGAAGCCGCCGGAGCCGAAGCCGCTCGCTGTGCCTTGTGGGCGGCCCACTACTGGCATCTCCTGGTTGTCCTGCATGTTTATGCCAACTCCAGGAAGGTCAGCCAGAACGGGTATATTGAAGCGGCGCAGCTCGTCGGAGGGCCCAATTCCGCTTAGCTTGAGGAGCTGGGGAGAGTTGAAGGCTCCGCCGGCGAGGATGACCTCGCGCCGCGCGGTAGCCGTGCGCAGTTCACCCCGGGCGCCGTTGTAGCGCGCATCCGCCTTGTAGAGGGAACGCCCAACACGATACTCGACGCCAGTGGCGCGAGGTTTGCTGCCAGAGGTGTTGAAGAGAATCTTTGTGGCGAGTGAATTCTGTGAGAGAGTCAGTGGGAGACTGCCAGCGTTCATGCTCTCAATGACATAATCGCGTGAGCTGTAGCGCTGGCCGTTGGAACGCGTGTGGCGAGCGAGGCCGTAGATCCCGACTTCACGATCACGGGTGCTGCTCAGCTGGTTGTTATCACGACTGGCGTACTGCGTGATCTGGTTTGGGTCCTGGCCGAGTAGGGTGGCCATGGCACGAAGAACATCGCCAACGACGCCAGTGATGCCGCCAAATGTAGGAGCAATGTGAGTTTGAAACCAGCCATTGAAGCCATGCCCTGGAGTCCCGACAGGGAGATAGTTGTTCTTCTCGATTCGTACGAATATGTTCCGCATGTTGGCCGCACTTTGAACTGTAAGCGCTGACGAAGTTAAAGGCGCATAGAGAACAGCCTCACCTCCATGAGGTATCATTTGTCAGGTTGACAATATAGTCCCAATCACTATCGGTGGGCAGCTGAGTGGCCATAGCATTAATCATGCTTGAACCGCCGACAGTAGCGCCTCGAGGATAGTAAATACCGAGCAGCTGTGCTCCGGCGGGAACGTTCTTGTTGCCAGTCCAGTACCGGCCGTCAGGGAGTCGCCAAGTAACCTGGTTATTCCTTACGTTTCTGGCGTCGTCTTCGTAATGTTTGACGAAGAAGTCCCATGTGATAGAGGATGGGTATTGGCCCGACCCTTGAGCGACGCTAGTATCACCGGCTTCAAGGAGGAGCACAGAATGGCCAGCCTTGGCCAGGTTGACAGCTAAGGGCCCGCCGCCTGGGCCACTGCCGACGACGATATAGTCATATTGGGCTTGGGAACGGGCAGGTTGGACAAGCAGGGAGGCGAGTAGAATGTGATAAAACATTACCAGTGCCCTGGTGTGAAGGAAAGTCATGGTTGTTTTGAGTTGCGAGAGTCATGTAACAACTGTACTGTCCGATCAACAGCGATGTCAAGCTTATATCCGTCGTCTTTTATATGTTCAGTGTCGGATCGCCAAGAGACAGCCAAATTCGCTCCTCTCCACAATGACGCAAAGCCGTTTCGCTGTATATTCGTCTCAGTTCACTCTCCTACGGGAAAAATGAATATCATATTCCAAATGAAATGGTGCTGCCAGGTTGAGGGCGTCTTGGTAACAGGAAGGTAGGATTGCAGACCACTCGGAACTTGCTGTATGGAAAGACAGGCTGAAGTGACGTGCACAGTTGGTCTGACAGGTGGAGTCAGCCAGAGGACGTAGGGAGGTCTGCAGCACTTGCCGATCGATGGCTCTCCTCTGTCTACTATCAAGTATGCGCTCAAATGGGTCAAGCGTCCACAGAGTGGTTGCTCCATGATTTACGTTGTGGTCCTAGCCACGGCGCCATGGTGGCCATCGGCCTTGCGAGTGCGACAATGAGACTGATGGACGATCAAGACAGAAACTGGCAGCAATCTGTAGCGGAATAACACAGAGGATGAACTTCTCATCTGGGAAAGTGATGGGCTGCGGACGAGAAAGAATGCTACGACACGTGGATGGCCATGTTGCATTGGTGGCAGGCTCAGAATAGCCGGCATTACTGGAACATCCGGAGAGTATTTGCCCCGCACTTTCAGATGACCGCCATCGGCACTTGTTTGGTTTGCCAAAGACGGCGATGTCCCTGGATTGGCTCTTGGGAATGATGCTTCCGAGATGGGTCGGGCTCGACAGATGAGGAAGGTGGATGATCCTGCATGGAAATCAGAGGCAATCCGTGCGTACTTTGATGAGGCATTGAAATCGACCATCGACCATCGGCCAATAATGTCGATCGCAAGCTCAGGATTTCGTGCTGCAAGTTACTGAAGGAACACTGAGGAGGAAGAGGGGAGGTGGTATTTCAGAATGGAAGGCTCACAGGCATGTAGTCGATGGCGGGGTTGAGGTTGCAGATCGGAGGATGTCGCCTTAGTCAGCCAACCCCTGCCAAAATGTTGACCCAGCAACGCGTCGCATCTAAACACGGAATCTCTCGCGAATCAGTGCGATCGTCAACAGTAATCAACAGCAGCATCGTGTCGCAACTCCCCCACAGGCGGCAGCATTCAATACACCACACCGAAACGATCTCCCGTAGCATCAAAGAACGGAACCCGATACCAAAACACAGCAACACCATGGCCTCTGCATTCGAGCCCTCCATGTCGTCCAGCCTTTCGAGGCCGCCGCCCATGGCCACAGGCCCCTCCATCGCCGACACGCTGCCCAACATCAACTTTGGCTTTGACGACCTGCGCGATCGCATGGCCAAGTTCACTGTCAAGTTCGACGCCTTTATAGAGCAAGGCCGCAAGCGTGTGCTCGAGGAGAGGAACCAATTTCACATGAACATTGCTGAGCTACAGGGTTCGTCTGGCGATAGACCCTGTCCTTCGCCCGCCTTGTGCACCCAGCTAACAGAGATGCCACAGAGGACCAGCGCATGAAGAAGAAGGACATCGAAATCCTCCAGCTCAAGACGAGCACACACCAGCAGACGGTCGAGAAGGAAGACGCCGAAAAGCGCGAGATGCAGGCGGCCATCGCGCAGCTCGCCGACGAGCGCGACCGCCACACTGCGCACCGCAACGCGCTGAAGAAGCAGATCGCGGCGACGCAAAAGGAGATTGACGCGCGCATGGCGGCGCAGCAGGCATACGCGCAGCAGCTCGAGGCGCAGTCGCGGTTCAACGTGCCGGAGCTCGAGTTTTGGCAGCAGAATTTGGGGTTGCGCATCGAGGGGGCGGGTCACGACGACCGCCTCAAGTTTGTGTACACATGCATCGACGAGAAGGACTGGGACCGCGAGGCGTGGTTCGAGCTGAGCACGGCGAGCCGGGACTACGATGTCAAGCACTGCCGACCCAAGCTGGAGAGGGAAAGGGTCGAGCGTGTGCTCGACAGAGTCAATGAGACACGGGAGCTGGCGGCACTGTTGAAGGGGATGAGGGAGCTGTTTGTGGAGGCGATGAAGGGGTAGCTAGCTGGTGGTTTTGGGGTGTTTGGGCGACGACGAAATGATACCACGAGTTCGATTGACTGGTCTGCCACCATGCAATGATTGCTGTAGAGACTGAGGTAACTGGGAACAGCCACCATGATCTTGCCTTTGCAAGAAAAAGAAAAAGAAAGAAAAAAAAGGCACTGGATCACCACGAGACATCCTTCACCTACCCAAATGCCATGAACCTACAGGTATCCCTACCCAAATCATAGACTGCTGACTCATCGAAAACATGACGTGCATGACTCGTAATCTTCATGACTCGGGCGACAAGGCTGAGAACGAATGGGACTCAGCCGTCCTGATTCATCAGACGCTCTCTCATAGGCCAGCCCCCCACCCGCAGCAGGCCAGAACTTGTTCGCTTTTCCCTTCTCGCCTCAGCGCAGATGCGCAGACCAGCGTCTGTCAGCCCATCACACGCACACTGCGCCCCTACCCTTGTACGAACGAACCACGAACGGCGGACCACGAACCAACCCCGATCGATCCGAACAGTCTCGCTCCTTTCTTGTGCGAGACCGATAACAAGTGGGGGACCGGCAGACGAGTGACCCAGGCACCGGCCGGAGTAGGAGCAGGAGTGGGCGTGGGAGGGGAACAGGCGTCCAACGGCTGAGGCGAAAAGCAGTGAAAGGCCGGACGAAAAGATCCTCCTCGGCCCTCTAGCCTGGGTCTTTTGCGCTGGCATTACCCACACAAACGTCCCCGCTGCGGCGGCTCTACCCACCGGTCCGCGACCACCCAGCATACCCACCACGGATCTCGACCGATAATACATGGGCCGTCTTGGAGAGAGATAGACAGAGGACCGATCACTCCACCTTTCACCTCGGCCCGGCCTGTGTGTCTGTTGCTCGCCCATCCTGCCAGCTTGGCTGTTAGCCAAGCCAGATCGCCCGCCCCAAACCCTGGCCCTGCTTCCTCTCTTTCGTTCTTCTGGTCGGTTCCTCCCATTGGGAATGCCTCGATGGCATCCGATGCAGCGAGCCAGCCCAGCCCTGCCGCTTCTGTGGCCTCGTCAGCGACTCCCAACTTGACCTCCCTCCCTAGCCACAAGCGCACCGCGCCGGTCGACGGGCCCAGCCCCTCCGCCGCCAGTCCCGATGCCGAGGACCCCGGCGGCGCCCAGGCCGACTCGGCCAAGAAGCGCCGAACTGGACCTGGTTCTCGTGGCGTGGCCAACCTGACCCCGGCCCAGCTGGCCAAGAAGCGAGCCAACGGTATGCCATGTTGTCTTTTGCATGTCTTTGTTGCCTCTATTTGGGCGCCCCTGTTGCGCAGAATACCCCCCCCCCCCCAAACCATCCTGCGACGGCAGCTGACCTGTGTTTCTACGTATGAATTAGATCGAGAAGCTCAAAGGGCTATTCGTGAGCGGACCAAGAACCAGATTGAGAACCTGGAGAAAAAGATCCAGGAGCTCACATCCCAGCAGCCGTACCAAGATCTTCAAGCCGCCGTCCGAGCCAAGGAGGCTGTAGAGGCTGAGAATGCCGATATCAAACGACGCCTGGCGACCATGATGTCGTTGATCCAGCCTCTCCTGACCTCGCCATCCGGCCCGCCACCACCGGAGCAGACATACAGCTCGCCGACGGCTCAGAGTTATGCTCCTGCGCAGCATGCAAACCCTCCCGTTTCCGTCCACACTTCGTCCACTCCTGGGAGCGCCCACTCTCCAGGCTCTGTCGACCACCATCCCAACTGGCACGTCGACTCGGCAGACCAGCAAGCACGGGGCAAGATGCTGAACCAGCAGCGCCACAACCTCCGGCACAACCTGGATCTCGGCCCTGAGAAGCTCGGCCTCGACTTTTTACTCGACTCCAACCGCAACTTCCCCAAGATCCAGAACGGCCTCAATGGAGCCCAGGACACTGCTCAGTTCCATCACGTGCCCATGAAGCATGACTGGACCGGAGTCATTCCTGTGGCACGCAGCCCGGCAGAGACGTCCTCCAATGGATCCCGCCAACCGCGCCGGCTCGGGCTTGAGCACACGGGCGAAAATCCGTACGGACAGCGGCCTCCTCTCGCGCCCAGTGGATACATGACCACTGAGCTCAAGAACTGTGGCCCCACCTGTCCCCTCGACAGCCTCCTCCTTGACTTCCTGCATGAGCGCCGCCAGCGTGCCGCCGACGGTTTGCCCACGCAAGAGATCATTGGCCCCCGCTATCCTTCCGTCTCGTCCCTCCTTAACCCCGCCAATAGCAAATACTCCCACCCGCTTTCCAAGGTCTTCACCGACATATTGTCGACCTTTCCTGATCTCTCCAAGCTTCCCGAGCGCGTCGCCGTCCTCTACATCATGTTCCTCATCATGCGCTGGCAGATTGCACCCAGCAAGGAGAATCTCGACCGGCTACCATCTTGGGCCGTGCCCGTCCCCGAGCAGTTCTCGTGTGAGCACCCGGCCTGGATCGACCACCTGCCGTTCCCCCTCATGCGTAGCCACCTCGCACGCGAGCACCTCAGCCCGGACTACATGTTCGACATGTTCTTTGTTCCCTTCACTGCCACGCTGTCGCTCAATTGGCCCTATGAAGAAACGGACACGCTGCTTGTCGTGCCAGACTCAAACGACGTCATGATCAACCCCGTCTTCGAGCGCCACATGCGCCGGCTCGAGAACTGGACCCTTGGGGACGCCTTCGCCCAGACTTTCCCGGGGCTCGAGGGTACGTATAACTACAAGAGCTGCCGGCCGCGTGAGAGGCGGTAGGGTTTCGTACGGGGAGAAGCGGCAATGCACTTTTCTGTCTTCTCCTCCACGCGGCACTCGAGACCATGCCATTGGTCATTGTGCCATGATCTTCTTCTCCTGCTTTCTTTCACCTATTATTGACTTATATACTCGTAATAATCAGGCAACGTCCTGCAGCTGGAGGCACGGCGTTACCGGTTGTTCGATGGGAACGGCCGGAGGAAGGGGGGTGGGCAAAGGAACTGAGATTCCTTGGAGTTTTGTTTTTTAGAGGCAAAGCATGTTGTGTTTGGACCACAACTCTAGGACTTCGGGAAGGGTGGTGGAAAAACACATGACTAAAATTGGTGGAGTGAAGGATATGGGAAAAGCAATGGGCGAAGGGCAACAGACTTGATCTGGGCAAACATGGAGATCAAGGGGGTGTCCTAGGACGGAATTTTTGGGTTATTTGTGTGGGCCCCGGCGGCAGGCCCGCCGCCATAGAAACGATGGACCTATTCATTGACCATCATTATGTATCATGAGTCCATTCGACGTGAACAGCGGTAATGTGACGGGCCATCATATCCTTGGTTCGCCACGTTGCAGAGTATATGGTTACTGTTGAGACTGTTGTCAAGCACATACGACCATACCTACTGGAGAACTCGGGATCCCGTCCGCTCTCCCATAGATAAGCCAGTAAGGGTCGAACTAGTAGTTGGGTGGGTGACCACCAGCGAATCCTTGATGTTGTATGTTTTTGGTGTTTTGATGTTCTGTACGCGACCATACTGAGAATCGTCGAGTTTTGATGTTCGAGACTTCCCTTTTATGCATTGGCCAATTAGTGTGTATTTGGGGTGCTCAGGTGCATCTTAGCCTATGGCATCAGTGGTCGGGCGGCCGCATAATAGGTCGCATTCTGACCAGGGGGCGACGTCCCCAACCTCAAAAGGCCTCTTCCAGGCGTGATGGTTGCACGCACGATTCTGTGCAAGACTCTAGGTGCAAAGGGTTTCATCTGTAGGATACATCCTGTACGAACCGCGGTGGAATATTGATTGTATCATTTTGCATGTCAACCAGTCGCATGCATTACAAACTGGAGCGCCTGCCCCTGTCATACTCATCTGACAACCTGTCCATGAGTACCCTCCCTGAGTCCCAGCCGTCGTCTTGCTTTGTCGATAGCGACACCTATGGATAGTCTGCTGGAAGCATCCTCCCTCGCACGTTTCTGACATGGTAGCTCTCATCTCAAGCCTCATCATCCTCCCCGCTCACGCCTACGGAATACTTCTTCACCACACCTTGATGACCGATCCAGAGACTCGCATGCCTCTCCATCGGCATACTCCGGAACACCAGGCTTCTCACCGGACCCCTCGTTGACGCACGATCCACGGCCGGGGCGCGCAATCTCAGGCCCGAACGCAGCGAGTAGAGAGCCACGCGGCCGTCGTGCGTATCGTGGGCCGCGGCTACGACACCCACGTCCTGGTTGACGTCGAAACCAATATGCGTGTGCGCTTCATTGCGGTATTCGGGGAAGGTGAGCACTGGTGTTGCGGGCTGAACCACTGCCGGGCCCGAGGGCTGCGTGAACCGTCCGTGGTCGCGGCCACGATTCCTCTTCTTCGTCCGTGGGACTTCGGAGCGCGTCTGGGCCGCTGGTTCCATTCTGAGGAAGCGGAGGTCGTAGATATGGAGGTTCGATCGCAAGGCAGCGACGAGTATGTGGTTGGGATTGGACTCGAGGGAACGTAGATGGGTGACGGCGCTGGCAGTTTTAAAGCAGCTCCATGCCTGTGGGGGAGCACGGAGGTCGAGCGTCCTCACTGTGGACGACCGGGTCCCGGCGTAAAGTATGGAGGGGTTTGCGACGTTGAAGGCTTGGGCAAGGACGTCCATTGAAGGAGGCCTTTGGTGGGCCCCATCAGCTTTGGGTGTGATCCAGCTGATATTGTTGTTGGACGTGAGGCGGATGATGCCGTCGTCGGTTGCGAGCGTACAAATCAGTTCGGACGAAGTGGTTGGGGCTGGGGTGGCTAGATTGACAGAGTACGCACGACGGCCTGGCGCCATACGAAAACTCCTGTAGTGGTTGGCTGCTATATATGTTAGTCGCCGTATCCCAAAGAAGAAAGAGCCTTGTTCAAGGAAACCATACGCAACCTAGGGGACCCGAGCTCCCAGAGGGGCCTATCCTCCGTGGGCGAAGTTACTCGCGGTGTAAAGAAGTGAACACCAGGATCGGATGACGGCTCCCGCGTCGTGACGAGGATGCGATTAGAGGGTCGATGGTAGCTGATCGAAGAGACCTGATTACACTGAACAGGCTCCTCGTAGACTAGATTGGTCGTGGTGATGCGTTGCTGCGTCGTTGAGGTTCTCCGGCCCACTCTTGGAGTTGTCAGAAGTCAAGACACGGATTGATACGAGGAGAGCACTGACATTCCACTGCTGTCTGTATGAATATACGTGCTTCTTACAGAGGAAGACTCTGACAAGGCTGCTTCATTCGATTAGCCACCTCACGTATCGCTTCATCGCCGTCACTCACACGTGTAAGCAACCCCAACGCCGGTTTTCGCGTCTTCACCCCCAATCCACAAGCATCCAAGATTCGGCATGGTATCTCTTGGAACGTTATCCACGAATCCCACGTGGTGCCGATCAACAAGCCCTGATGCCCATACTGCAGCAGACACCTCGACGTCTGGAGATCCGATACCAAGCTGGCGGTCGAGGAACCCACCAAGCAGCGGCTCGTGCAGAGCCCTTGCTCGCTTCACATTGCGCTTTGTCCTTTCAGCGCGGGCGTGCTCGGCGGCGGTGTGCTCGCTCTCGATCTTTCGACGCTTGACATTGGCGGCAGACCAAGCGGCAGAGGCAGGTGCCGAATGCGACTTTTCAATCTTGAAGTACTTCTTCTTGACCTCATCTACATGACGTTAACATCGAAGTCGGGTTCGGCAAGAATGGTAGGGAATTACCGTAGTAGTAGCCTGGCAATGAAAGGCTCATGGTGGGTGTAGTGTTGAAGATGGAGCTTGCCAGAGGTGGATTGAGATATCACGTGTTTTCAGCGTCAGGTACCTATGCCCAAAAAGTTTTGCGCGCAGACTGCGACATCACAACTCGCCAGCGTGAGCACTGACTGAGACGCCATTGGCGCCCATTTCTGCTTGCAGCTTGGGTCCTTTGAGAAAGCCACTCCGAATCCGAGTGCAATTGGGTGGTGAAGGTGCACAATTGATCGCCTCAACAAAACATTCAGCCCATCGCTGCTCATTTTCTCGCTCCGCCCCACGTATCGCGTGGGAAACGCGACGACCCCAACCACCTCACCCCCTTCCACAGATTTAGAGACACACACGAATCATCCGCGATGTGAACCCGCAGCGTGAGGCCCGCATAAGCCCCAAACTCAGTTTCCCAGACCAAACCGAACAAGAGCAAAAACCCCATTCTCATGCATCAAACACCCTCAGCTCTGCCGTGCCGTGATCCATTGACCCCTCCATCCAGCCCAACAAGCTGCATGAGGGGAGCTGCCCCTCCCTCCCCCGCCCACCCCTTCGCGTGACGTATCGCTGAACCCCCTCCACCCCGCTTCACGACCATATCAAAACCTCACCATCCCCTCATCCTGACCACACAACCCATCAGCTCGCTACGCACGAAGCACGACATAGTTTCGGCACCGTGTCCCCAGTAGTCAGCCCGCCCACGCACCCACTCACGCGCCCGCCTCGTCTCGCCTCGGAGCAGACGAACCGCCCAAGATGGTCTACACAATCACAGTGCACCTCTACGCGAACGACCACCCGGACTCGATCGACCGTATCAAGGCCAAGCTGATCGAGGCATCCCGCGTCTACGTCAATGACCGCGAGACGGTCAACTGGTTCGTCATGCAGGACGTCCACGACCCCCGCGCCTTCACCATTGTCGAGCGCTTCGAGCAGGAGAGCGTGAGTGCGGTCCGGGCTGTGGTGCCCGCTTCCATATGTGTTTCCCCTGCCTTGTGCCGTCACGCTGACAAGATCCGTCGCCACAGAGCCAAAAGTACCATCTCGAGAACCCGTACTGGAAGACATTCGACCCATATGTGAAGCCTCTCCTGGAGCGTCCCATGGATCTTAGGCGGCACGAGGAGCTCGACACCACCAAGGACGTAGTCGTTCCACAGTGAGATGTCGTTCATGGCAAAAGGGAATTTGGGCGTGATCAATACTTCGCCGCCACAAACGCAACACTGAAGAAAAGAGAGAGACCCGAACAGTCACAATGTGATATAGTCATAGTATTTTTACTGTTTTGGTATTAAAATCAAAGTCTAGGGTATGACGCCCCCAACCACTCCATGCTGCGCCCCTCCGACGGGACGACTTCACCTCCGTTCGACACCGTTCACTAGGTAATCATTATCGATGTGATACGGACATCGCATAATCTAAACACAGGAAAAGAAAGGTTTATGTCCATCGAGACTATCTCCTCTGTACTTCTCCGGTTCCGAGCGTCACCTTTGTTGGGTGGTGACTTGCGCGGTAGCAGCGAGATCGGCCGCTTACTGCGACTTCTCGTGCTGGGTGGAGACGCGCTGCAGAGAGACAACGAAGTCCTCAAGCGAGCGCTGCTTCTGGGAGCCCTTGGGGGACTTGCCGTGCATCATGTTGTCGAAGCCGGCATTGTCCTGGAGGATGTAGTAGACACCGGCGCAGACGCAGAAGACACCGAAGGAGAAGATCCAGATACGGACAACGGCGACAATGCTGGTCTGGCCGTGCTCGAACCAACCAAAGATACAGAAGAGGGTGGCGAGGATGTCGACGATGAAGATAGCACCGGACAGCTGCCACGAGGGGATGGAAGACCAGAAGGGACCGTTGGCACGAGTGATGAAAATCAGCCAGTTCTCAGTGAGAGAGACCTGGAGGAAGACAACCTCGTCCAGGTTACCGAAGTTCTGGACGATACCACCGTTGGGGCCGTGGGCGTACATGGTGGTGACGGTAATCCAGGTGCCGATGGCGAGGACAATGCCGAGGATGACAGAGATTCCCCAAAGCTTGGGCAGGTTCCACTTGACGGGGGCCTTGCTGTAAGGAGCGTTGTCATAGGCGATGGCCAGGGTAGCGATATCAGCGAAAATGGCGATGAAGACAACGAGCTCAATGTTCAGCGAACGGTTGAGGATGGCAATCCAGAGACCGAGGTACAGCTCCATGTGGATGGACAGAGCAATACGGTAGACAACGTAGGAGTACATGCGGTGGAAAATCTGGCGAGAAGTCTTCAGGGCGTCAATGATGGCACCGAGACCAGGGGCAAGGAAGACGATATCGGCGGCAGAGCGGGCAGCGTCAGAGGCACCCTCGACAGCTGGGACGTGTTAGCGACAGGATCGAGACTGGAAGAGCGAGGAGCATAAAACATACCAATACCAGTATCAGCCTTCTTCAGGGAGGGAGCATCGTTGACACCGTCACCAGTCATGGCAACGAGGTAGCCACGCTGCTGGAGAATCTCGACGACGTTGTACTTGTGCTGGGGGAAGACCTCGGCGAAACCATCGGCAGCCTCAACGAAATCGTAGACCTCAGAGCCGGGCATGTCACCACCACCACCGAGACCGAGACGGTCAGCGTTGAAGATGTTGGTACCGAGACCGAGCTGGCGGGAAGTCTCACGGGCAATGCCAACGGCATCACCAGTAAGCATCTTGACGGAAAGACCAAGGTTCTTGGCCTCGTTGACGGTGCGGGCAGTGTCGTGACGAGGGGGGTCAGAGCAGGGCATGATGCCGAGAATCTCCCAGTTGCCCTCACCACGCTTGCGGGCGACACCAAGCGAACGGAAACCACGGGTAGCGAACTCGGCGACCTTGTTCTTGTAGGCCATGTCGATCTCGGGGTCAAGAGGGTGGTCCTCCTCGACAGTCTTGAGAACGAAGAGAGGGGCGCCCTTCACGCAGGTGATGCGCTCACCCTGGGGAGACTGGACGACGGCGGTGACCTTCTTGGAGACGGGGTCGAAGGGGAAGAACTCAAGGACGGAGTACTTGGAGAGAACAGACTTGGCGCGGGGGTAGTAGCGGAGGGACTTGAGGAAGGCCTTGTCAATGGCATCAATACCCTTCTTCTTGCGGGAAGCGGCCAAGCAGGCAGTGAGCATAAGGTCATCGGGCTCAACGCCGGCGACGGTGTAGGGCTCAGCAAGAGAGAGCTTGTTCTTGGTCAGGGTACCAGTCTTGTCAGAGCAGAGAATCTCGACACCAGCCAGGGACTCAATGGCGGACAGCTTCTGGACGATGGCCTTCTTCTTGGCGAGGTAGGCGGCACCGACAGCCATGGTGGTGGTGACGACAGCGGGAAGACCGACGGGGACACCGACGATGAGAATAGCGAGGGTGAAGCGAAGGATCTCGACAATATCGTTGGAGCGGTAGAAGCCAGAAACCCAGACGATGAGGAGAGTGGCAACGACGAGGATCAGGAGAACAGTACCAATGCCGTTGAGGACCTCAGTGAAGTGACCGGTACCGGCAGAGGCAGCGTTGACAAGGGCAGCGGCGCGACCGACGAAGGTAGAGTCACCGGTGGCAGTGATAACAATGAAGGCCTCACCACGCTTGACGGCAGAAGAAGCGTAGCAGTTGTCGCCCTTGTGCTTGTCGACAGCGAGGGACTCGCCAGTGATGGCAGACTGATCAACCTGAAGGAAGGCATCGTCCGTGACAATGCGACCATCGGCGGGAATGATGGTACCATCCTCAACCTGGAGGATGTCACCAGGGACAACCTCGTGGGCCTCGACCTCCTTGAGCTGACCGTCACGGAGGACGACAGCCTTCAGGGCAAGAGTCTTCTTGAGTTCGTCGACAATGCTGCCGGCCTGGAATTCCTGGTAGAAACCAACGACGGCGTTAAGCAGGAGAAGAGCGATAATGACACCGAAATCAACCCAATCCTCGAGACCAGCAGCGAGGACGGCAGCGGCTTCCATGACGAACTGAATAGGTCCGACGAAGAACATGAACTGAAATACGAATTAGATCGCTGAGATCGTTTGAACGACGGCGAGAGCCAATTGAACTTACAAACTTGAGGATGAGGTTCTCCTTCTCCTCCTTCATCTGGTTGGAACCGTACTTGCGGCGACGGTTGAGAACCTCAGCCTCGGTGAGACCGAGACGGGTGTCGGTAGCGAGCTGGTCCTCAGGAATGACACGGGCACCACCAACGGCAGTTTCTGGATCAATTGGGTTAGCGCGGAAATGGTGAGCTGGGTGCTCGGCGGGAACTAACCCTCTTCCTCGTCCTCCTCGATGTGGCCGTCCTGGGACTCGAGGTCCTCGATCAGGGCGTCGATGTCCTCATCTTCATCCTCCTCCTCCTCGACCTTGGGCTTGATGGGAGCGTCGACACCGGTGTCGAGAGGACGGTCCTTCTCCTCAAAGCGGTGGGACTCGATGGGAGTGTTGAGCGCCGGAGCGGCGGCTGAGTTCGACTCGGCCATGGCGAAAGATTTCGCGGTTGTATGCGTCTATAGCAATGAGGTGGTCGAAGGCAGTGTAGGGGGAGTGGACTCGAAAGCTCAAGCACTTGGGTTGTGGGGGGACTCTAGGTATTTGTAGTAGGTCCGGTGGGTCGAACAGGTTCTTAAGGTTCGAGGGCTGAGCTTGCGAGCAGGGCCTAGGAATATTCGGAGATTGCTAGGTTTGTTGCGAACAACAACACGCGCTGGGTGGGGAGTGGAGAGTGTCGAGGCGACGAACGAAGAGTGGGGGAGAGGTCTATCACCGCACGAATGTGAAGAGCAAACGTAAAGGAAGCCTTCGTGGGTGAAGAGAGAAAGGGAAGGAAGGGGAGAAGGAAGGAGGAAGGAAGGCTCTTTAAAAACGAAAGCAAGAGGCAGGCGATGGACAACAAGCGGGCGGCGTGGGACTGTGAGGTGTAAGTGAGAGTGGGTACAGCTCACGGGATGGGTGCGGGTGCACGACACGAGCGACAACAGTGAAGGGCGGAAGCAGCGATGGGCATTGGGGGGGGGGGATGGATGGGGGTGGGAACGGGGGTGGGAGAGACGAGGGCACGGCGACGAGGCAGGCAAGACCGACCAGGACCAGACCAGAACCAAGCGGGACCTAGCAACAACGGAAGAGAACGAGCGTCGAGGAATACGCCGGCGATCTGTCCGGGCGTGGAAGGCACAGAGGTGAGGTGAACGAGCGTCCCAGGTAAGGGAACCCACCGAGCCGAAAGCGACTTTTTTTCCCTCTCTCACTCTGTGCTCATTCTCCAATTGACCTCAATCCCACTCTGGAGCTGGGGCAAAGGGGGGGGTCTGTCTCTGCAAGCCCGGGCTAGAGCCGTCTCTACGAGGTGCTACAAACGGATACCAGGCACACAAGCTCCCACGATCGGCTTGGGGCCGTCTTGGATGGCCTAGGAAGGTACCCCAGAGTGAATGTCAGGTACCTTGGCCTGCATGCCACCCGGGTGGGTTCCACAGATTCCTCACGCCCACAGTGCCTGTGTCGTTGCCCAGGAAGCTATCGCATCGGTGCTGCCCCGAGGCAGAACAATTGCCCGCAAGCAGCCCACGAATGAGGGCAAGGGAGAACCACAGTAGCGCACGTAGCTCCCGAGAAGCTCCTACGGGTCCGAGGACTGGCGAGCGCGAGGGTTCAAGCTCCAGCTGCGGCCTAGGTGAGCTTGGGGGCCACGATGGCCAATGACGACGCCTGGAGTCCAGGGCCAGGGTGGGGGGGTCATGCCACCAACTCTCCACAGGGCGACACAGTGCTGGACACGGTTCAACGGCGAGAAACATTGGATCACTGCACGATCATTTCCGCGCGCATTTCAGACCAGACGTAAACATCCATGGGTCATGACTATGACAGGGCCCACCCTGACCACACTCCTCTCAAAGGGTGAGCCGGCAGAAAGGCAGCGCGAGCGCCGCGCGTGGGGCTTGCGGCGTGGTGTGGAGCGTGCCCTGATGTGGGTCTCCTGCAGAGCAGCTTTGCAGGGAGCCGGGATCTGGGATGAAGAGCGGAGGCCAGGGCCAGGGCCAGACAGGGATGGGGGGAGTGCTGTGGTCGCTGGTGGATGGAGCCGCTCGCTCGCCATCGCCCCAGAGAAAAAAAAAACAAGAGACGAAGCGGCCCTGGATGAGTCGGCTGCGTTACTTGACTTGGCACACGGCGCACTGTGCTCCTCGTCTGGCTGCCGCGGCTCGTTCCAAGCCTTCTAAGCCCGTCGTCGACGCCGATGATGGTCCAGACAGGCCTTTGTCGGGTGCTGTCGCTAGAGTTTACGAGTGTGTTTTCCCGCGGTGAGAGGTAGCAGCCCAGTGCGAGGCAGAAGTCTCTTTTCTCCCCCATCCATCTCTTCGATGCCCGATTTTTTTTATTATGTGCGCGATTTTACTCGTTGTATTCTTTACCCCGTGCCTACCTCCATGTCGCACGAGAAATGTGTGGGTGCTTCAAGTCTATGTTTTGTATATGACGACAGACACAACTGGTTCTCGTCCTCGGGTCCCAGGGCAACCGGCAAGGAAGACGAACAATAGGCATGCTATCCGTCCTGTTCTCGCCTTTTCCTTCCCGTCGCACATCGCACTCGACAACTCCGGTCTGGCGGTCAGCAAAGCCAAGCAAGCACCCATCCATCTCGAGGCAAGCTCCATCGTTTCGGCTTTGGTTCTCGTGTCTCCACGCTTTGTCCATCGTTCCCGTGAGCTGCACCGAAGGAGCTTCTCGAAACGGCTACTTTGTCGCTCGTCCCGAGCCAATTGGGACTTCCGACATGGTCAATTGTGACTTTTTCGCTTTTTTTTTTCTCTCTCGCACGCCAATAGGTCTCTTGTTCGGAGACGTGGCCATTGAGGTGTTTGTTGGTCCCGACCACTGACAGTTATGCCTCATACGTAGAAAGTCCATCCACAGAGGTAGAGGCATCACCAACCCTTGCATCTTGACGTCTGGGGAAATACCCTACATGTACACGGGTAGCTGGACGATGGCTCATCTAATCCCTTCCACAATCATCGGTGGCAAAAGGTTGGACAGACGCCAGCCCTGCAGCAAGCCATATCAAGGGTTTCGCGGGGGCCAAGGCTTGTGCTCGCCTTGGGGGCAAGAGGCCAAGAACACAGGGACCGATCGTGCACACCCCATTCTGTGGTTTGCTGGACATTTTTGACTCTCAGTCGTCGTCATTCAAGTGCGCACGTTGGACGACCAACATGACAGGCTTCAAGCACCAAGCAGACATGTCCCTTTTCGGACTTCGTTTCTGGCTTACATGAACTGGACACCCTTCGTCCATAACGCAATAAGCTTTTCCGGCCCTCACATCCCAAAACTTGGCTGTCGGTCGAGGACGACAGCCCGGGATCTCCCATGCAGCCAGGCCCATCCCAGACTAGCGCGTGGGATTTGCCCCGACTTCGACTCTGTCAGCCAATTGGCAGTGCTGCAGCACATCGGGAAGGCGTGGGATAAATCGGGTTCATCTTAGAGTGGAAGGCGCAAGACACTTGAAATCACCAAGACACTGTGCCTGGCACGCATGCTTCCTCCCCCTCCCTGGCCCACGCTGACTCCGGTTTCCCCCCATTCTTCTCGTCTGAGCAGAGCAGGATTGGGAAGTTGCGAGCAGCGAGCAGTGGGCAGCACCCAACGGCCAGTGGACAGTAGGCAGTGGATAGCACTTGCCTAGAAAGTGGACCAGGTAGCCAGCGCCTGCAGGTGCGATGCATTCCCCAAACCACAATTCCCCGAATCCCTCATTGCTCCGTGCCCCCAAGAACCCACTTGAAGCTCGGCTGTCACCCATCGAAAACATCCATCTATCCGTACAATCCATCATTTTACCCCTTCCAAATCGTAACCCTCGCGCCTTCGAAACCCCCATTGAGGGCTTCAGCCAGAGACATCCAGGGCGGGCAAGACATTCGTGACCACGGTGATGGGACCTTGGGTCTGTGACGACGGCGGCTTGCTGTTTGCAACCATTACTTGACCATTTGCAAATCGACAGCCTCACCAAACCTGTCAGGCTCCGCCGAAACTGCCAGTTTCCAGCTTCTGGCGATCAGGACCAGTTTTTCGACAAAGGATGCCTTGCGACGACAGGCTTGCCTTAGTCATGTCCGCTCCCGTCTGACTCTCTAATTACTGTTTGTTCTCCAATTCGCCCTCCACAACCATCCCACGAGACCAACATGATCCCTGGTACTGCTACTCACGGGCCGCCGCCATCAAGTCTGCAAGCGATAGCCGACACACAAGTGGCCCCGTTCCTACCCTGGTCCCCAGCCTTTCGAATAGAATTGTGCATGGGCGGCGTGCACCCCTACCTGCAAGCTTCGACCCGCGACCTGCACCCCCTTCCAACGGGCAGCTAGATAGCTCTTAGGGCGCCAGTCTCACCATCCGAAGCGTGGGCGCCTGTGTGCCCGCATGCACGGGTCCTCGATTGACCGATGCAGCGCTGTACGCGCCTCGACATGCTGTGCTGTGTGCGGCGCCTCAGTTCGCCATCCTCAGCTGTGCTTTCGGCCAGGCCAGGCCTGCTCCAGCTCTCTCCAGAGCACCGTGACAGAGCTCCCTCCCCGCCTTGGCCCCATCTCCCAAGCCTTCCAGAGGCGGCTATAATGAATGTACCTTCAGACGAAGAGCACATAATTGCCTCGTTGTCGCACAACAAGTGGCCGCCAATGGCGCATCACGGTCTCGCCCTCTTGGTCTTCTGCTGGCTGCCCGACCCTGCGAATAGCATCAATCGTAAACAATATTGGCAGCATGGGCTGGAATTGGCTAAGGGCTGCACCCTTCGTCGTCCAGCCCGCACAGCCGCTTCGCGCGTGACGAAATGCTCGCTGCATTGGGTTCGATGTGCCGACCACGGTCCCGTTCGCACGTCGCAATGAGGGACGCCAGGGGTTCAGCTCCATTGGTCTCCAGAAGTCGCGGCTATTACGGCCTTGTCCCTTGCTCTAGCGGTCAACTACGTCAGGCCAGCGTGAGGTTTTTCCATGGGTCACGGCATACGGCCAGTGTCGGAGGGACTCGGCCTGTCCCAATTCGCGAGTGCGCTTGGTACGACGATGGGGCAAAATGAATGGGCTTCATCTCTAGTCCCTCCACCGAAGCGCCGATAAGGCTAGCAACAGTCGGTCTCAATGATTGTTGTTCCTGGCATTGTTCATCGTTGTCCTCGTCGTCGTCGTTGCATTTGCCTTGTGTGCCCTGAGACAGTGCTTGGACCGAGACGAAAAATAATAAAACAAACAAAAATAAGGAAGCAAGTCCGTGGCATGCTCCTTCCGCTGCCTTCACCTTACCCAGCCAGGTTCAAAGTACAAATTCTCAAGGGCACGAGCACAACACCCGGCGGAGCACAACAAGGACAGGCACAGGATAGCACAACACAGCACAACACAGTACAGAGGAATGTGCACCTTCGGAGGTGGTTCTTGAGAGCACCTCGAGGACGCCGACTCATCCGTACCGTCCTTATTTACGGCATTCGGTGCCATTGCTCATTTCGATGCGGATCCAACAACCACCGATAGGCAAATCACCCCGGGACACCTGGCGCTACCGGCATCTTACCAGGGCAAAAACAAACAACAAGACTCGCAAACTCGCCGACTCTGATCTCCGACTTGTCGCCGCGATGGCCCCCGGACGTCGGTCGGATTGTTGAATTTCAGTGCCGTGTATCCCGTCCAACTCCGTCCGTAGTATCTCAGGCCTGCCGTGTCTTGTTCGTGTACACACAGTACTGCACCTACAGCCGGGATCCTTGCACCACGCCTCACAGAGACGGCACAAGTATGTGCAGCACCAGAATAGTACGGAGCTACGTACTGGCGTTGGCGTGCGCTTGCAGAAGAGCGGTGGCTCAATTCGGCCCAAAAGCCCCACCCCGGAGGCTTCCAAGGCTTCTAGAAAGATTTTAACGAGCGATTATCCCATCGTGTCAGGTGTGCAAGTACTTCACCGAAATCCGAACCCGGCCCAACTCGATCGTCTTGCTTCCGTCGAATGGGGCTTCCCGAAGGGCGTTTCTCTTCTTTGTGACCCCGTTAGCTTGGCTTCCCGAAACTTTTTTTTCGCCCCTCGACAAACATCATCAGCACAAGCCTGGTCGATGCGTGACAGAATCTTCCGTTTATTTGCCTCAGTGACGTCCTTCGGCGCTTCATGGCTTATCGCGATCGGTGCTGAACCTGGGTTTGGAGCTTTGACAAACGGCACGGTGTCTTTACGAAATGGCAATCAACGGGATTTCATGGTAAGGTAGCCAGCCTATGAGGGATTTGATATTCTCGCCAGCGGATTGGCCCCCAAGCCCAGAACGGAATCACCCCTTGCGACGGTCGTCAGGCATACTCGGTCTCTTATTTGTACTGTGTGCCGCTTTCCCGCGTCACCCACATCGACAAATCGATGGGTCATCCCAGCACCGAGTGCCCTTAGTCGCACTGGTTCCTGGATTTGTTCGTCCCCTTACCCCACCGATCGGCTGCTGGGGTCGACAGCATTCGCTGGCTGGCGACCAAGTTTTCTCCAACTGCCAGCCTGTCCGCCTTGAAACGAGACCGGCTTTGGCCCATGTACCGTAGCCGGTCGCCTCCCGGGATATTCTCTCTCGACGTTCGTGATGTCGGCCGAGTCAGCGCTTTTGCCACGAGATGGACTCTTTCGTCACCCGTGTCCGATGCCGCAGAGTCGGTGAGTGAGTACAGCAGTGGGTGCTCCAATAAAGACAACGACAGCGATAACCTCACCGCGCATTGTGTCCGAGTGGCACTTGCTGGGTCCCCGTTCGTACTGTTCACGGTATCAATAGTGTCGAATTGATATGCTTTTTTGATCGACATTTCAAGGGCTCTAGTTCATTCTTTAGTCACATGCTGATGGGAACGGGCCTATTCACACAAGACCAAGAAGCCGCACGGTGGCAAGCTGCGAGGGCCATGCGGCGATGTTCCCGTACTCAGCCTGTATCACAGGAAGTCGCAACGTTGCTGATCGTCGCGATATGACCTTCGATTGACACAACTGTATTTGCCGGCAGTTCTCCGACACGCCACCGATGACAACGGGGCTAGTTGACGCTCCCCAGCTTTGCGAGTCGAGGACGGTCAGTCCGCCGCCTTGGACATGTCAGCAGAGGTACAAGACGCACCCGCGTTAACGCCTAGTCTTTACCAAATGCAACAGGGCCGATTCTGCCACTGAGGACTGATCGATTTTTTTTTTCTTTCAACGTGTTGATTTGCCTCCCTTTGTCTCCGGCTCCCAGAAGCGCCAATTGTGAAGCCCTCGCTAATCCCGTGTTGCTGGTAACTGTCGGCGATGAAATGCTGCCGGCCGACTCATCAGAGCAGGCAATCGGCATTCCGCACGCCGACTTGGCCGTTCTGTTATCCAGGGCTATCAACGAGCAAAGACTACTGGTTGAGACATGTCAAACCCTGCTGATTCGACTGACCGACTCCCTCCCCCCCCCCCCCCCCCCCCCGGGCCCAAACGGTGAGACAGACCAACTAGCCAGGAATCAAATCGAGACTGGTCGTTGTTGAACCCTGCCAAGGTCGTGGGAGTGCTCACAGCCGAGACGGTCGCGTTGCATCGCATCGCATCGTCATTCATCTTCATCATTGCCATTATTGCCTTCCTCTTCCCCCTTCCAGGCACCCCGGCCCTTGACCCTGACGCCCCCGGATATTGGCACTATCCACATAGATATCGCCTATGGAGCTCCGTGCGAATTGTGTAAACGGGGCGATTTATGACTGTTTGTTTACATGGTACACTGCTGGCGAGACAGTTGGTCGAGAGAGGGAGTGGGATTGTGTTTTGCTGTCCCTGGAAATTACCTCAATCTCTTTTCTGCCTCGAATGCCGCCAGAAAAGCGAGAAATCGCTCAGGCGCGGTTGTGCCTGTCGATCGCCAAGGCCGAAGGGAGAATTGGTCCAACAGCCGTATGAGAAGCCAATTCTGTCCGTCCGCCGCGAGCGTGGTGTCGAGATTTGCCATTCGCGAAACGTAAAGATAGGCGTGTCCGGCGAAACTTGTCTTTCTTTGTTTGCCTTGCTCGCCCCTGCCTCCCGCCCCTCCATCACGACTGTCAAGTTTTTGGAGAGATCAATTAAGCCTGAAACAGAGGGACGGCAACTTCGAAACCTGCGATCTAGGGCTCTCGGTCCTCGTCCTCGTTGACGTGGGATTCGGACATCCTCCCGGTGGCTGGTGGCTTCGTAGCGTGGGACGTGATGGCGACGTGATGAGGCACGGGGCGCCCGCGCCCTGTGGTTCTCCTCGCAGACGCAGGCCCTGTCTGTCTGTCTGTCTGTCTGTCCTGTCAGCCTTGGTTGCTGAGGCCACCGCTGATCCAGCGTGACTCGGACAAGGGGTTGGCCTTTGTTTCTATCCTACCATCCTGCGACGTCCGGCCATGTCGCTTACTGAGGTCTGTTCCTTGCCCGTGAGCCCTGGGGCTGGAGGGCCGAGCTTTGAAGGGAAACGTTCTTCAAGATGCCGTGTTCACCCGTCGCCCTCACCCGTCGCGCGCCGCCGCTGTGCCCGCAATCGAAAGCTTGCGAAACAACCATCATCAAACAAGAGGGGACGCAAAACACATGGCGCCATCCCCCAACCTACATTCGACATCTCCAATTAGGCTCTCGTATAGCTCCCCACGAACGTCCTACTGGAATGCTGGCTTTTTTGATCTTCAGCTCAGTGGCATCATGAGGGCCAAGTCGAGGCATGTCGTTGAATTGCCCGTCTGTTTCGCCAAGTCGCCTCAAGTGCGCTCTGCCCTCGGGTTCGCCAAGAATGAGTTCCAAGCCTTGGCCTACGCGCACTAAGCTTTCTTGGACCGCGAATCCCCCAAACGTCAATGTGCTTGGCTGTGAAAGGAGTTGTTCTTTTTTAGAGGATGCCTGCAGTGCCCCTGCTTGGTATTCTGCCAATTGTACATCCGTGACCATAGAGCCTCGATTGGCTGTTCCGCATTGCGTGGCGCAAAGTCGTCTTTACGGCTTGTATCATGACATGTTGCAGAAGGTGAGATCGCGTCTGCTTGACAAGGTGCCCGTACGCAGAACGCATTTGTTTTGTCCACACCACCTGGCATTCTTCTGTGTCGGTGTGGGCAATCATTTTTGGGTTTGTTTCAATCTGATGTGAGCGCCGGCCCCGCCCGTGTTTGTCTGGTCCTTTTGAGGGGTGTGCTCATTCATGCGACAGCCCGAATGATGGGCAGGACAGCATGGCTGTGCCGGGCTGTCATGTTTCGGGCTGTGTATGTTAATTTTGACGTCGCTGGGAAGGCGCACAGTAGACGGGTCTGTCTCGTGCAAACCGCGATGGATGGAATGTTTCCGTGCCTCATTCATCGCTTTGGCTAACACTGTCTGAGGATCACGATGAGGAGGATGGGGGGTGCTAATTTGCGATACCAATCGCGATGACTGTAATGCGTGACCACCGAACTCAACTCGAGCATCAATTCCCTTTGATCCTCATCCCGCGATGGTCTGGCTCGTAGGGACGACTCTGCCAAGAGATTTCTGCTTCACCTGCGGTGAGGGGTTGCTCTCGGGTCATTCTGGTTCGTGTTGAGGGAGTTGGCACTGGGCGTCTCACGTCTAAGCCTCGCCCTGTGTCTCGGCGACATTGATCTTGGCAAAATAAGCTGCGTGACGCTCTACCCTGTCTCTCTCCCCTCTTGTGCCCTCCCCCCTTCCGATCGATGGGCATGTGATTACGATGGGGAAGGGCGATGGGAGAAATAGATCTCTTTGGTAATGTTCGTGACTGTCCTGCGTATCGGCGAGTTCGGAATAGTGAAACGTGGGGGAATGGCAGATACCCAAGGTAAGTCATGTCGAGGGAGAGCCAACTGGGTGGATCTGATCTGCGGGCGATTTTCATCTCTTTCTCATCAGGGCTACAATGGTGGAGGGTTTATTGGGAGTTTGTAGATCTAGAGAGTGCTTGGCGGCGATAGTTGGGGTTCACCACTTTTGATGATGTGTTATTTCGATAGGCCCCCCTTTGGATGATCAGAGGAAAGGGTGGGCGGCGCTTCCCATCTGAACTTGGCCAGTGACTTCCAGCGGCCATTGTCGGAGTTCGGTTTTTATGGAGATTCCCTGACTGCGGCGCGGACCGCGACAGCGATGACGGTGCGGACGACGTGTCCGAGACGGATGGTGCATGTGCTGTGTGAAGATGTCTGATCGGCAGGCAGACTCGGATCATAGCTCATGTGTTGGCGGTGGAGTTGCAGTCGCTGGGACGTCATGAGCTGCGATCATCGACAGCTCTGCGGAAGGTAAAGAAACTCTCTGCAGAGAGCAGATCTATTTTGGTCGAGTTGTTTCGGTGCTGCAAATAACATATTGGCGGGTGGCAGGCCAGTCTGGTTGTATTTTGACATCATGTTAATATCCGCGACCTTTATGTGTTGAACGTTGCAAATACAACAGAGCCAAATCTATTAGTATATCCTACCTGGCGTGGGAAATATTACACTCTTG
Organism: Verticillium nonalfalfae; assembly: GCF_003724135.2. Classification (NCBI taxonomy): domain Eukaryota; kingdom Fungi; phylum Ascomycota; class Sordariomycetes; order Glomerellales; family Plectosphaerellaceae; genus Verticillium; species Verticillium nonalfalfae. The sequence continues at coordinate 47,792 of NW_021167270.1, forward strand.
CTTTCCATAATCAAGTATTGCATTGTGATATGTGTCGTTCACGTTGTATGTTCAGAGCGGAATCGCGTTGTCCTTAAATTGCGAAAGTCGTGATATCCATGAAATATCGTTAGCTGAATTTGAATGGAAGACACAACACGGGATCAGAATAGAGCAAATACATGTTCCTTCGCATGTGAATTATATTATTCAGTATGCCTTTAGATATGTTCCATGCGTGTAACGTCATGCAACGTGGATGCTGACTGTGACGGATTCATCTAGCAGGACACACCACATTATGTCTACAGCAGGATCGTTCACCCCATGATACTGCTCACATCTTACCTGACACCGGTACCATGGTTGACTTGGTCTCACCAATGGTTTCTCTCTGATACTCACAGTTCATCCGCGATTAACAAGGTGACGAGTGAAAACGAAGTGTTCTTTGAAAGTGCCCAAGATGTGTTGGCCTGAGAAGACATTGAAGCTGCCAACCTGCTCACCAAAAATGCACACACACTCTATCTTGAATAGTCGATAACACATCGGAAGCAGATGGCCACTGAGTCAAAACACTGAACTGTGTCCGATGCTCGGTAGAATTTACCTTGTGCGCCCCCGTCAGGGTGTGCAACCTGCACCACCGCGAAGCTTCTCCAGCTCGAGCAGTGAATGTCACAGCCCAACCATAGCCAACAACGCTACCGAGTGCTTCTTTTACAACTCCTAGCTAAAGTTCGTGAGTACTTCGAAAACCCAATATGTTCCGAGATTGCCCGCCAAGAATAAGTAGAGCAGGGTGAGGGTAATTTAGAGGCTTTCGCTTTCTCAAGAGTAATCCGCTCTTCCAAATCACATGTGGCTAAAAGCACCACAGCTGATCTATACTCTTGCTTAATACTGTGACCAATCCCGAGAAGACGAGCCAATGACTCTTTATATTTGAACGCTGGGCTGTCCACACCATGGGTGCCTTCCGAAGAAGAGGACCGAAACACTGACGACACAAACAACCGTGTCTGGTGAACGGCAATGAGTAACATACCTCGTTCGACACGCTCCAACCATACCGAATCAGCAGAGTAAAGAGTATCAGGCTTTTACAGCCGAGGAACCTGCAAGAGTACACGAGATATCCCACTTCACCTCTGCCAGACACGCCTCCTCAGCTACGACATGGCAAAACCCAGGAGCATGGACGAAAGAGAGACCTCTGGTAGAGCAACGTATCAACTGTCATGTATCTACTGGGCGTCAGCAGAGAACAGATTCAGAAGGGACTCTCACGTCAGACCAGACATCTGCGCTCCGAGCATGGATTGCCCCCTTGAAGCCTCCGCCGACGTCAGCCGAAGCCGGAGATTCGACCTGATGAGCAGTGTCTGGTTCGTGTATCTTGACTTATACATCACAGCCTATCCTCCGAGTAGTGTTGTAACAGTTCTTCGTCTGTTGCTGATAGTGTGGCAGGGAAACATCACGATCGTAGTCCTTCCACAGAGGTCAACTAGCTCTCCAATGAACCATAGGACTTGTATCGATGACACATGTTGGACTGAGTAAGAAGTAGGCAATCTTTGCACTTCTCCCCACTGATGCTCGAGATATGCAAGACTAAATACGGACGACTGTTCGGGACTTCTTGAAATCATGGCCCCCAGGTGAACTGATGGTGATGAGGAACCTCTACCGTCCTTCAACAGTAGCTTTCCAGGGGAGCGATGGCCCAATCAAGCCGGCTATGGCATACCCAGCGCCACTCCATCATCTTCAGCAGGTCGACTTAGCAACTTGATGTCAACGCCGGAAGCCCTACTGTTGAGCGACGTCTAGCGCCAACGGAGAGCACGACAGCATGACGAAGGCATACAGACTAGCGGCCGTAGTTGAGCGATCAGTGACTGGCAAGGAGCTGCTTGTATGTTCCCTCCGACCTATGTGGTGTGAGTACAAGTTCAACCTTATGGTTTCAGCGCGATTCTCAACGACATACCAACAATCATCATGTACGTGAGAAAGTATATGGGAGAATCGCACGATTACATCCCCTGAGACCCCTGGCTAGTCGTGCTACGCAATTCCATGTCATTACCACAGCACACGAAAGGCACGTCACGGCAGAACGGAGGAGGCCCAGCCAACCAAGTCTATAATATCCGGAAGCGCACATGGGCATTCGCCATCCATCCGCATACGGCATGTGGGCGAGTCTAGAACCAGAGAAAACTACAACAGAAAACGCAAATTACAGCAGGAGTTCTACGTCGCTAGGACAGCATCGCCGTCGACAGATGATGGTATGATTCGAGAAATTTCGAGGGGCCTCCGTCTGGCTGTGGTCGGGTTCCCTCTCTCCATTTCCGCGACTGGAGAAATACGGCGCTTAGTGCTTCGCAGTGACGTCGTCACCGGTGAGCTTCTCAACGTAGGTCTTGGCCCTGTGTAGCCCGAATTATGATTAGTACATGTCATGTCAAGAACACGAGAGCATGGCAAATACTCACATGTCACCCATGGCAACCATGCAGATGGTCTGCCAGATACCGAGACCGATACGGGGCGCGACACCACGGTAGAGACCGCGGATGCCGTTGGTGTCGTAGATGTAGCGGAAGGTGTTGCCGACGGTCATCTTCTTGGGCCGGTTGGGGTCCTCCTTCTTGCTCTGCATCTCGACGCGGATGACCTCGATGGGCTGGTTCCAGGCGCTGAGGCCACCGCCGAAGGCACTGGCAAGGATCTTCTCCCAAGCGGCCAGCTTCTCGCCGCCCTCCTTGCCGGTGGCGCGGCGGATGCCCTGCTCGGCGAGACGCGACAGACCGAAACGGGAGCCCCAGTTGGTCATCTGGCGAATGGCGACAGCGTTGACACCCTTGTTGATGCCACGGACGCCCTCGCGGCGGTAAATGTCCATGAAGGTGGCAAAGGTACTCTGGGGCACGACGCCGGCGGCGGCCTGCTTGTGCTTCGTGATCTCGACCGTCTTCATGCAGGTGCAGAAGCCCATGGTGGCGTAGGCCTGAGCAACACCACCGACGACACCACCAGTGATACCGCCGGTGAACTCGGAGGCGCCAGCGGCGCGCGCGTAGTACTCGGCCTCGGAGGCGACGAAGAGCAGAACGGCACCCTTGGTGGAGGCTTCGATCCAGGCCCAGGGGATGAGGCCCTGGTAGACTGTGTGCACGGGGTGGTCAGCAATTGCATTGCGCGGCGCCCGATGCTTCGCGAGCACTTCGGTAGGACACAGAGAGACTCACAGCCGAGAACACCGCCGCGAGACCAGATGCGGCCGAGCGAGGTCGTGAAGCCGTCGCCACGGTTGGCGGCCATGGTGGTCTTGACGACCTCGAGGGGCTGGCCAAGGGTGGTGACCTCAAACATGTTGAGACCGGCACCGAGGAGCAAGTTGGAGAACTTGACGGGCTTCTTCTCCAGCTTCGCGGGCTCCCCGATGGGGGCGGGAACGTGGGCGACGGCGACCATGGCTCTTGTTGGAAGGTGACGATAGGGGGCCCTGACCAAGGGGAGAGTGTGCTTCTTCGCGGAGTGTGGTGAAAACGGGGAGGGAGCGAGTAGTAGTGGAAGGAAAGGGAGGACTCGGGTAACGTCCGGGGAGGGGACTGGAGAGTAGACTGGAAAGTGGAGCGGGATGCAACGAGCTGCGATGAACGTGAATGTGGAGGTGGAGGTTTGATGGCCAGGCCGAGGATGAAGACGATGCGAGATGGTGGTTTACCGCGCTCTGGTTCAGGGAGGTGGGCAGGGACGACCTCTAAGCACGTGGAAGCAGCTCGAGGCCACATCAGGCTGTGCTTTGCTGGCCGGCTTGCTCATCCTGCCTCGCCCGCCCGCCTCGCCTCGCCCAGCAGTTGGGCAGAGACCAGTGAGCGACAGCGCCCCTTACAGCGCCTCAGCGTCTGCACGGCCTCGCTGGGGGCACTCATCTCAGCCCCCCCCCCCAAGGTCTCAAAGCGAGGAAAGCAATGGTCGCCTCTCACTCGTCGGGATTTTCTGGCGCTCGCTCATCACTCCCCAAAAAGCTCCCACTATTGTGGGCGCAGACGGTACAAGCCGCCTCCGTATCGGCTATGCTTCTGTGTGTCCCTCGGCCGTCTCCATTGATTCGGGACATCTCGTGCGACAACATGACACCGCGACAATCGGAGGCGGGCCTGCATGAGGGGTGTTCAGCGATTATCAGTCTTCACGCGTGTTTTCATTCGTCTCGAAGCCGTGTTCCGCCCTGAAGCTGGCAGTCGTAGAGCTTGCCCCCTCGGCGACGAGCTCGTAATCCGGTGCGTGGTACTCGGTGACCGGTACATGGCTCGCAGGTACCGGCTGGTTGCAGCTCGACCGTGGTTGGTCGATACCATGGCCCGCTCCAACAGGCCAGAGCCAGCCAGCCCCAAAAGGAGCTCGACAGCTCCCCAACCTTGTGCCGCTCGACTCTCAACAGCTGCGCTGCTTTTTGCTGGCGGCCCCCCCTTGGCGCGTGCGGGAGCTCAACGCAAAATTCCGTGGGGAACTTCCGACGACCGGACCGCCATGCTGTACAAGCAAAGCCAAGCAATCCAGGCAAGCCATGCACCGACACAACTGATACATTGGACATTTCTTTTTGTTTCTCCTTGTCTTTCTACCATTGGTCAGTTGTATGAGGCTCCAACTCCGACCCACGGGGGATTCGCGCTGTTCGCACAGCCTTACAGTTTTACGTTCACCTTGCCCAAGGATCAACTGTCATGAGACGAAACGGGGCACCAGAAGAGAAGAAGTAAGAACCAAACGAGCCGTATTCTGAGCCTAGGGTTATCTGAGAAAGCATACACGACCTTCTCCGCTCCGTTCCCTTTTCTCCCTCCACCCAAGCAGTAATAGTAAGAGTTGTATGTAGTATTGTACAAGCGCAAGTGGATTGGTATCGTTCCGAAGCTTCGGTTCCGTCGTCTTCTATCCACCCCGACTGAAGCAACACTTTTCTGGGTTGTTCGTGATGGCTTCCCGGTCCTGATCTCCTTCTATCGTGTCATGTCGCTATTGGAAAACTGTACGACAGTTCACGTCGTCTGGCGCGCGCCTTCGCCCGCGCCCTCACCGCACCCCTGGTTCTCTCTCTCTCTCTCTCCCTCTCTCTGCATTGCTCGCTGCCCATTTACAGCTTCTTGCAAATCTCGATCCACTTCTCGGTGGAGAAAGACTTGGGGCGCTCAATGGGGGCACCGACGGCGCGGTCAATGATGAGCTGGGGAAGCACACCAATGGCGCGGGACACACCGAAGAGAACGGTGTAGAAGTTGGCCTCGGTCAGACCGTAGTGCTGGAGGAGCACGCCAGAGTGGGCGTCGACGTTGGGGTAGGGGTTCTTGGTCTTGCCGTGCTCGGTCAGGACGCCGGGGGCGATCTTGTAGACCTGGCTGACGAGCTTGAACATGGGGTCGTCGGGCATGTGGGCCTGGGCGAAGGTGCGCTGGGCGCTGTAGCGGGGATCCGTCTTGCGGAGGACGGCGTGGCCGTAGCCGGGCACGACACGGCCGGCGTTGAGGGTCGACCAGAGGTAGTCGGTGATGGACTTGTCCGAGAGGTCGTCACCAACCGACTTCTTCATGTCGGTGAGCCAGTTGAGGACCTCCTGGTTGGCGAGGCCGTGCAGGGGACCGGCGAGACCGTTGAGGCCGGCGGCCACGGAGAGGTAGGGGGAGCTGAGAGCGCTGCCGACGAGGTGGGTCGTGTGGGCGCTGACGTTGCCACCCTCGTGGTCGGTGTGGATGGTCAGGTAGAGACGCAGCAGCTCAATGAAGCCCTCGTTGCTGCCGAAGCCAAGCTGGTTGGCAAAGTTGAAGGAGTAATCCTTGTCCTTCTGGACCTCGGCGACCTTGCCGCCCTTGAAGACGTTCTGGTAGATGCGAGCCGCAATGGTGGGCAGCTTGGCAATGAGGTCCATCGAGTCCTCAAAGGTGTAGCCCCAGTACTCCTTCTTGTTGACGCCCTTGGCGTAAGCCTTGGCGAAGGAGGAGGAGTGCTCAAGAGCAGTGACGGCGAGGGAGAACTGCGCCATGGGGTGCAGGTCGGTAGGGCAGTGGTCGATGAGCTCCTCGACAAACTTGGGGAGGTCGGCACGGGCGGCCCACTCGGCGGACAGGTCGCGGACCTGCTGCTCGGTAGGGACCTCGCCGGTCAGGAGGAGCCAGAAGAGACCCTCGGGGAGGGGCTCCTTGCCGCCGGGTGCCTTGGGGAGAAGCTCCTGGCACTCGGGGATGGTCTTGCCGCGGAAGCGGATACCCTCCTCGGAGTCGAGGACGGAACCCTCCCAGACAAGACACTTGACGCTGCGGGCACCGCCGTAGACCTGGTCAAGGGTGACCTTGTCGACGACCTTGGAGCCATGCTCCTTGCGAAGGGCCTTGATCTCCTCGATCTTCTCGGGAAGAAGCTCAGCGAAGCGCTCCTTCAGGGTCTAGGGAGCGAGAGACGGGTTAGTTCAATCGTCGCCAATGAAGGACTGCACCGAATGGCCGCAGCATTGAGGGCGCAGATGCGAAGCATCGTGGGCCTCTCAACCGCGAAGGGAGACCGTCGTACCTGGGACTTGGCCGAGTAGCAGCGAGCGGCCTGGAAAGCCGAAAGCCTGGTGTTGTTGGCCCGGAGCGAAGCTCGCAGGGCAGAGGAGCCGATGCGCGACACGGAGGCCATTGTGAAAGAGGATATTCAGGAGTATGAGGAACTGCTGAGATGGATAGTCGGGAGGGGGATGGAGAAGGAGAGGAAGTGAAAGGAGAACAGGTTGGCAGAAAAATGCGCATTCGGGGAAAAATACGGCGGAGCCAAGGTCGGCGTCCGGGTGCTGGCCTGGCGCGGCTTGCGCACCTTCACACCTCAGGAAGCCAGCCACCAAGGCCCCCCCCCCAAGCCTCACCCCCCTAGTGCTTGGGCAGGTCACACAGGTCAACCAAGCCTAGCACGGCCGTTCCGGGAGTCGCAGGGGGCGGCCTGAGTTGCATCACAGTGCCGCCGCCCACATCTGCCCTGTGGCAATCCACTCTCTCAACCAGCCCTTCCCCCCGATGGACGCTCCAGCTCAATGGACGTCATCTCATCGCCTGCAGCCTACCTACCGCTGGGCAAGGTTGGTAGTCCAGCGCGCATGGGAGCTTCGGGGCCGGCAGAGGACCCATTGACCGTTGAGCGCCTTTTCCGGTCCCATTGGACCGAGCCAGGATTCTGCCATTGAGGTTGGGACCGAGGATAACAAGCAAGCGAGGTCGTCAATAAACTGTTGGCAGCTCGTGCCTGTCCATCTTTCTTTTCAAGACCCTGTGCCGCCCCGAAGTACCGGGCGATGGAAGATTTGTGTAAAGGACGTGACAGCCAATGCGCCACATCTTCCACACAAACAGCAGAAGAGAGACTAGCTCTTGCGATCGGTGCTGGACCCTGGCGAGACATTTGGACGAGCGCGGTAGCGACGTGAGGACTGACCACCCAACGAGGCTTGCGCGCGATCTGATGCCGACACTGTGTATCGCTAATAACCGGCACGATTCGGAGTAATTCGCACGATCCTGACTCCAATCCGGACATACCCAAAACCTCATATCTTCATTCAGATCACATGAAGGAAGACGATGACCAATGTTCCGGGAATTCCGCTGATGTTTTGAATGCCTTCCGTTCATCCATGATGCATCGGCACCTCTCCAAGACCTCGGGCGTGAGGATGAAGAGCCCAGTGTGTGCTGTCACGAATGCTTGGCAGCGGGTACAACTTCGGGAATGAGGTGTTTCGACCTTGCTCCGTCTGACCTGCCGAGCCTGGGCAGGGCCTGCATCCAATGCATCTCTTACACATCAGAAAGGAACATAGCCTGGCTTGCGAGCATGTGGGTGGCCAGAAGTCATTCGGGCGGCCCGACGATCTGCCTCAACTAGCTTCCTTCTCTTATGGTTTAAATTTCGCAACAACCATGGACCGCACCGCACGGTGGAGAGATCTTAGATCCCCATCTTGCCGACAAAAAAATTCCTGACATAAACCGTGCTCGCGAACGACCCAGCAACAACAAGCAACCTGCCTGCCCGGCTAGCTCAATCGGTAGAGCGTGAGACTCTTAATCTCAAGGTTGGGGGTTCGAGCCCCCCGTTGGGCTCAATTCCTGACGCATCTCGCAAGAGACTTCAATTTTTGCCTCTCTTTTTGCTACCACAAACAAGCCTTGAAGCGCAATGTGTCATCCAAACGACTGAGCAAGTAACATCTCGACGAGGTATTTCATATGACCTGGCATTAACACCTGGGCTGTCTGTATTCCATTTTCCGCCGTTATCAAAGGATCTCTCTCAGCACTCGAGGCGGCGCCTTTGGAATGATTTTGTAAGGCCACGTGATCAAATGCATCTGCTAACCGCACTAGGCCGACCGAATCCCGGCGCATGGACCACTCGCTGATGAATGGAAAAAGCTGACACTGCAAATTTAACGCGATCAGCCACGTCTGTCCCGCCCCCAGGATTTAAACTCCAAACACTGTCACCTGCCTGACTTGCTCCGTCTCATCAATCTTCTACCTTCATCGCCAGATCCATCACACCCGACCATCGCTTCATCGTGCAGTCCGACCAGCGCGCCTGATGAGCTATTTCGCATCGACCATGCAGATCTACGCCATCTGCTGATCGTTATCATTCACACGTTGTATTCAATTCGTCGTGACACGACCAACTGGTGGTTCTCGCGCTTGGTGTGCAGTAGAGGGTCGCAAGTTGCAGGCTGCCCGACTTGCCGCACACACTCCTAGGCTTCGTCTGACGATTAGCTTGCATCTTGAACCTCTGAATCTTCGTCATCATTGCAATCGTCTGGTCCGACTACTAGTAAAGGCTGGACATTCTACTCTTCAGAGGGTACGTGATTGATAGCGAGCTGGTGAAGCGAAGCAGCGCGACAGCACGTGAGGAAAGAGCGTCCTAGCAGAGAGTAACTTCCACTATTTCCTCGTAACTGCCTTCTCAAACGGCAACTGCACCCTCTTGTCAGGCCCCGCTCCCAACCTGACCTTCCACTGCCTGCGGCGGGCTGTCACTCCCTTTTACCAAAGCACAAGATTTATCTACTCTTCGACAACACCATCTCCCTCCAGGACGTATTAGGACTGTGGCCTCCGCGAAACCTCGAAACACTGCTACCTAGGTAGCAACCAACTCCACGTCTCGTGCGAAACAGTAGCGCACGTACCCACGTCGCTGTAGCCGCGAGCGCTCTCGTTCGCGCCTGAGTCTACTCTACACTCTCGTATATCGTAACGAACAACCGTCGCGAATAAGGATCCGCCATGGCATCTGCTGTTGCTGAACTCGAGGCTGGCCTGCAGGCCATGTCTCACCTTAAGCCTCCTGGTGTATCTGGGTCTCGCATTTCCTCCATAACAGCGCTCTGCGTTGCCAGCGTTCAGGTACGGACTCTATGATAACCACGCTCATTTGTGAACCACATCTGTCCGGGTTGTTGCTGACTTCATCTCTCTCAGTCCGAATCTGTCTTGATCCAAAAGATTTACACACACTTCAAGAAGACAGCAGGCGACCACAAACTTGGAGTGCTATACGTTGTAGACTCGGTAACGCGCAAGTGGTTGGAACGAGCGAAATCCTCCGGCCAGGACGTAGATGGCTCCGCTACTGACGGAACCTTTGCTGCTGGCGTTCACCGCGTGACGGAGCTAATGCCCGTGTTGATGAATGATATTGTCCAGTCTGCACCAGAAAATCACAAGGTAAGCTGTTCCAGTGTATTCGGCGGGCCAGAGGCCTATCAGCAGATCGTAAGGCGTAGTGCCAGCTTGACAGTCGGAGACTGGTTCATTCAGAGATCTCTACCATTGAACGACGCGGAAGCAGCAGCAGCTGCTTACCCTAGATCTGCCATGAACCTATCTCTTGTCGTTTCGGCCTCGCGTCTTGGTGATGAAACACGGTTTCGCTACTTGTTCGACCATCCACTTACGTATTGTATCACATTGTAGGAGAAGATTTCGAAGCTTCTGGACATCTGGGAAAAGGGCCAGACCTTTCCCCAGTCCATGATTGACTCGTTCAGAACCAAGCTGGCCACTCCACCCGTCGCTGCGTTTGGTACGTAGAAGTCATGCCCGATGCCACGGCTGTCGCAGCCCTTTGGACGTCAAGCTGACCACCACACAGTCAAGTCCACGACCCCTGAGGGAAGTCCCCCTCCTGGTCTTCTTGCATTCCTTGGCCTGGCTCCTAGCAGCAACGCCGCCAAACCTCCTGCCGCCCCTCAGAGCAGCAATGCCATTATGGAGGCTCTAGCGAATATTGCACGAACAAACGGTCCTGCTTCACAACAGCATGTTCCCACGCCAGCCCATCCACCTCCAACTGCAGCCCCGGCCGCGCTGAACGGCCTGGCAGGACTTCTGAACACCATCAGCCAACGACAGCCAGCTTCTCATGCGACAAATGCCCTCCCGCCGTCCTACTCCGTGCCGCCGCCACCACCAGCCGCGGCTTCGGGTCCTGCTCCTCCCATGCCTTATTCTTATCCGCCCCAACCAGCCCACCTGCCGGCGCACAACCAGCAGGCCGCTCCGCCTGCGTTCTCTGGTCTCATGGGGACTGGTTATTCAGGCGTGCCCCCTCCTCCGACCGCGCCACAGGCGCTTACCCCTGATGTGCAGCAACAGGTCATGCTGATCAAAGCACTCGCCGAGCAAGGTGTGCCGTTCGACCAGATTCCGGCCCTTATCAAGACGATGCAGCAAGCCGGCGTGATGCCGCATCTAGGGGGCCCGGCCGCATCCGCGGCCCAGCTTCCCTATCCTGCTGCCTCGGCCCCGACGTGGGGCGCCGCGGCTCCTGCCACTAGCAATGGTCATGCGGATTCACGTGACCGCTACGGGTACAATGATGGCCAAAAATCCCCGGACCGGTATCCGAACCGCTCTCGATCCCGCTCGCCAGGTCGCCGATGGGAATCTCGTGACAAGGCCCGCAACGGACGCGACAACTTTGGGCACCGTCAAGAGGACGCAGGTCGCAGCTCCGAGTACCGTCAACGAAGCCCAGCTGGTCGTCGCGCCAGCCCTTCGGGACCGTCTCAGCACAGTCAGTACGAAAAATGGATAGAGTACGATCGGACTCTTCCTGAGGGCAAGATTCGCGTCTACAGCCGAACATTGTTTGTTGGAGGTGTCACGTAAGCCCAATACCCCGCAGTACAGAACCTAGCTCATCCGTTTCAACGCTAACATCAACCCTTGTTTAGATGTTCTGAGCCAGAGTTGCGCAATATCTTCACCCAGTATGGTCAGGTCCAGACCTGCATTGTCAATAAGGATAAAAGACACGCCTTTGTTAAAATGTTGACACGGAAGGATGCCGAAGCTGCCAAAGAGGCGCTCGAGTTTCCACAAGGGCCCGAGGGCTTGCAATTAAGGGTACGTTCAAGTCAGGCCTCAACTATCTTTTCGCGCTGACCATCATGGCAGACTCGTTGGGGTGTTGGATTCGGTCCTCGGCAATGCAGTGATTATTCTACAGGCATCAGCATCATCCCCATCAGCGAGCTTACGGAAGCAGATCGCAAGTGGATGCTGACAGCTGAATACGGCGGCAGCGGTGGAAAACCCATCGAGACTGGTCTCGTGGTCGAAGAACCCGACATCGAGATTGGTGCTGGCGTGTCGTCCAAGGCTATCAGTCGCCGGATGCAGACCGACAAGGGTGGAAGCCACGGACCCAAGTCGTCTCACGTTGATGATCGATGGCGGCGAAAGAATGGTGGTGGTCATGGCGGTCGAGATCGTCGTGATGACATGAAACTCTCTGGCGCCAACTCACAGCCTGTTGCGAACAACCAGTTCGTGCAGGGCAACGGCTTCAACGGTTTGCCAACTGCACCTCCGAACTACGGCGGATGGCAGCAGAATAGCCAGTAACCTGTTATTGCAAAGTGAATGGTGAAGGGTGCAGGATGCCTATAATGGCTCCCACCAAAGCACGGAGCATGAAGGGAAGGCACGGCGTTCAATGGGGGAGGCTCGGCTTGAATTTCTAATTATGATACCACCGGAAAGGTTGAGAGGAAGCCACTCGCATAGCACGTAGGTCTGAGGCAGGGGTCTCGAAGCCGAAGAATCAGAGCTATGAGAATGTTTGTGCAGGATACTGAACTTGGTTGGAGCAGGCGATTCAGTCCAGTCGAAGACGAGACGTGGAAGCCTGTGTATTTTGTGTAAGTGATCAGTGTTCTCTTGCTTTCTTGAGGGTAATTTGGGCCGCAGGCTCAAATCATGGCTATCGTAGGCAACAATGCGTTCAACTCAAACAGAGCTTAGTATAGAGCCAGCGCTACTGTGTATGCTTTGTAGTGTGAATTTTGTGTCAGGAGAGTGAAAATGGGTATCTGGATTAATAGCAAACGCCGTATAGCCTGGTAAACGTCATGCAAAGAACCTATAGCCTCATCCCCTAAGACCCTATCAGAGCCCAAGCCATGTAGAAATCAAATGATACATCATTCAGGAATATCAAAACCCCCGCCGCCTTGCCCCTCTTCCAGGCGAGACGGGGTTTACTCTTCCTCATACTCGAAATCCCAGTCCTGAGCCTCCAACGGATCGTCGAGCTTAACGCCTTCCATCGCGAGCTCGAGCTGCGTCGACTCGGGGAGGGCCCGAAGGTCTAGGACTAACGCCTGGTTGCGCTGGTGCTGCTGGCTCAGGGGCGGAGATGCGGGATCCAGGCCGCGGTGCCTGCGCACGCGACCCGAGCTGCGGAACATGGTCTGGTTTTCCTGCTGCTTGGCGTCGGTGGCGGCGAGCAGCGGCTGGTTGTGATCGCCGTCCTTGTGGAGCTCGCCGCGGTAGAAGCCGAGGGCGGCGTAGGCGGGTCCCTGGACGGCGCCTATGCACCTGTTCTGGTGGATCTGGAGATTGCCCTGCGCTATGTAGGCCCGGGCTCGATCGATGCCCGACTCCGACTCTGTCCCGGCAGGGGGTGGAGGGGTGGGATGGGGTGTGAAGTTCTTAGGCACCCGGATTGACCGCGCTGTAGTGTGGACAAGGGACTGCGTTGCTGGAGGGATTTGGATGTACTTGGCAGGCTGGTCGTCGGCCTTGTCGACGGACAGCAGCGAGACGCGTCCGCTTGCATCGCCAATGGCGAGTTTCGCACGGTTCGGCGAGAAGACGCCGGACGAGATGGGAGCGTCGACCTGTAAAAGATCGCGAACGAGAGGCTTCTTACGGTTCCTAATGTTCCACACTTTCACCATGCCGTCGGACCCTCCAGTGTAAAGCCGGTCTTGTGATGTTCCCCAGGCAGTAAATTTGACGCCTGTATCGTCGTTTCCGACGTCATCACCGATGGGACTGCCATGCCGAAGCACGTGGATGGGGTTATCACCGCGTGCAGTGTCCCAGACATAGACATTCCCGTCCGTAGCTGCAGCCGTGATGTAGCAGCAGGACAGACTGCAAGGCATGATAGTGAGCTCGTTAATGTCGGAAGCCGGACAGTCGAGGCACTGGACCTCGTTGAACGCGCCATACAGCTCCGGCACATCTGCGGGTGTAAATATACGAATCTGCGTTTTGACGCGGTCGTCAAAGTGCTTGCCAAATGGTGAGCTCGCCACTATGAAACAGGGCTGAGTCGGATGCCATGCGACCTCGAACACATTCTGGGATGAGCCTGTCATGACTTTGACACTTTTGCCCGTTTTGCAGTTCCACAGGCAAATCTCGCCCGAGTTCCGCTTTTCGAGAGGGATGTCGTTGTCGTCCCCAGTGATGCTGCGAGGCGAATAGCCGACAAGGAGAAAGTGTTGTACGTCCTTAGCTATGCCCCACCGCATGGTGGCTGGGTAGTAACTCCATTTCTGAGGAGCTTGCGTTTCTTTGTCGTCTTCATTCCACGCCCGCGTCCCGGACAGTGGAATGTAATCGCTCATCGAGATGTCTTTGTCGTTAACGGCGTACAATCTCACGGCCTCATGGGGAACGTCGGCTGCAGTAGCCACCCACCCAATTTGCTTGGAAACTTCGACAAAATTAACGTGGCCTTTATGCGGCCAAGTACCCAGACAGTCCATCCGAGCGCCGAACTTATCGACCTTCCAAATTTTGACCGTCTTGTCAAAGCTTGACGTGTAAGCCCGGTCACGCGTGGCGTCATATGTCGAAGAGACGACAGATGCATACAGCCACGGGTCTTGACTCTCTCGCATAGCTTCGGTAGAGTTCTCGCCGCTCTCGATAACGGGCCGAGGAAATCGGTGGTCCGCATATGCTTGGAGCCTGCTGTCGGAGGGAGAATACAGAAGCAAGTTGCCAGGCTTGTTGTATTGCTGGTTATGGGAGTCAGAATGGGCAGTAGCACCGCAAAGAAAGCTGTGGTCCGAGACCCAGGTGATGGTCATGATATCGCCAGCGCAGTTGTTCCAATCACCGCGGGATTCAAGTTCGTCCTCAAGAGCCTTCCTAAACTCATTGGTGAAGTTGACCAGCTTGCGGGTCCTGCCAAACCCACGGTTGCCATCGACCTCGCGCGCGAACAGCAAGGACGGTATACGGCAGGCACGGACTCTAGCATTCTGTTCGTCGAGCTCGTCGAGCTCGAGACGCGTAGCTACCTTGTGTCGATTGACCCTGTTTGCAGCGGCGTCCTCGAAGAAGTTGCTGATCGACACCTGATCCCTCCTTGAGAGGCCGTCCTTCAGAGCAAATGTGTTGGCGAGTTGGCAAATGTGTTCCGGATGCTTCCTAGCAAATCGCCGTATCTCTCGCAAAGCCATCTTGCCGCTCTGAGGCTGCCGTGCCAGGTATTTGCGCACTGCTTGCCGAGCAACCTCAACTTCCTCTTCTGTAAAGTCAACATGGTATGGCCAGCAGACGGTTTGCTTTCGCTCCTCGAGAGGAAGATGAATGAGCTTCGCAGCTCCTGCTTGTATAGATCGCCGTTCCTGCAATGCCAGGTATGGGCGTTTGGGAAGAGACGCCCACGCCCCAGTGCCCTTGTTACTGTGCCGTGCAGTGCCATCCTTAGATGCTCGCTCTGGCTTGACCGATCTCTTGTATTTCCAGGCCGTTGCCCTTGCGTGCGATCGAAAACCTAGCGGCGAGACGGGGTTCGTTCCGAACGCTGGACGGAGCTTAGTGTTGGAGACACTTCTCTTAAGTGGTGTGGTAATCTTCGGTAGCAAAACATCCTGCGTCTTTGCGGTGGATGGCAGGTGCGTCGGCTGCACATGAGTCGGGGTTTGGGCTGGTGTTGAATGTTGGGCGAGTGCAGGAGGATGAGAGTGCGCAATTGGAAGGCGTACGTGTTGTCCCGCAGTTGCTGCGACCTGCCCCGACACCGCATGTGGTCGACTATGGTCTGGGGCGGCGCAAGACTCTCGAGGTTTTGACAGCGGTTGCCATCCCATCACGGCTCCCTGGGGTTGCCGATTCGGTGTAGGTATGATTTGTTGGGGTATGGTCGACGCAGAGCGCGAAGAATGTCCGTTGGTATTGGTTGAATGTCCATACGACTAATTCATTGTCAGACACAACCTACACAATAGAAAGTGGGCGTCAAGAGGTAGAAATAGCGTGGAAAGGGGGGGGGGGGGGTAAAGGGAAAGATATGGAAGGAGGTCCGTACAGGATCGCCCATAAGGGTGTTGACATGTTCACCAACCTCCGTCTGCAGCTGAGCTTGGTACTCCGGAGAAAGATAGCCTCGCGATGCATGATACTGCGCGAGGAACATGGTGTCGGCAGCGAATACTCGGATTATCTGTTTGTATGCACCATAAGCCTTTGTTTGCACGAGGAGGAAGGAGGGGCACTACCTTGTTCCCCAGTTTGCGCGTGTCGAGTAGGTCATCAAAAGCCGGCTCGATAGCAGCAAAGCTGTCAAATTTACGGTCTAATGCCGTAATGACGTATCTCTTGATGCAGTCATTGAGCGATAGAGGAGGTTCTGGCGTCGGCTGCGGCTGCGGACGTGGCTGCAACTGTGGGAGTCGCGATGCGATCGCAACACGCTGCCGTTTGGCGGGCCGTTCTTCGTGGCCATTGTCTCGGGTTACGACGTGCGGGCTGGATGGGGGCGAGTCTCCCGTCAGGTCGATCACCACAGACTGAGGTTGTTGTTGGACTCGTTGATGGTGCTGTTGTGGCAAGCTTGGGTCTTGGCCAGTCTGTTTCGTAACAGCATCTGCGTTCTGTGGCTGGCCACCGATTGCGGTCGGCGCGTCCATCGCCATCTTCATGGCGCGGTCACGCGCGATAGGCTCACCTCACTGACGTTGTAGGGTTTGTAGAAGGTTAGTACCGAAGGGGGATTCCACTATTACTCCTCCTTCTCAACGCTAGCTTGAAAAGCACGGACCCAAGGGCAGAAACGTATGATTTTCTCTGCTAAGTACTTACTAGAATGAGAGCTATTATTTTAATTTACTAAAAGTAAGGACTAAAAATAGAATACTTATACAATATATAGATATAAGTATAGTAGATACTATCTATTTAATTAATCTTTATTATTAATGCCCTAATTCGGGGCCCTTCTTAGTAATTATTCATAGTAAAGTATAGTACAATCAATCCATTTTATCTAAAACATAGCATATTTTCGCACATCTCAATTACTTATTGCAATCGGAGTGATGAAGTAGCGGAAGCGACTATCAATTTCACTCTAAGCTTCTGTGAATTGAGTTGTTGCGTTCATATTAGTAGTATTAGACATATTGCATCTACCAGATGCAAAGTCGTTATACCTGAGTACAAGAACTGCATTTATTCTTAAACTATGACCTAGAACCAATGTATGTAGGCTTTATCCTTGTGTGACTAAGGTACAATTGCATGTATGAAGCGCATGTCAACTTGATCGTTGCAAACAATGGGCAGTACACAACCTACCTACCCGATACTAGGTACTACGAAAGAGAGAGGGCTGGGAAATCCAGTCTTCCTAGGAGTCATCTTTAAAAAAAGACAAGAGACAATCGATACACAAACTGATCTATTATAAAGGTATATGCGTCAGGTCTTGCCATGACGTCAGTCCGTGTCGCTGTCTTAGTAGTCACCTAATCCTTGACCTTTTTGGATGAAGCACTAGCATATGAACTTTTATCCTCTCTAGATCCCTTTTCTAGGCCAAATATATATCGACAGGCTTTCGACCCTCGTCGAGAAACTACAATATGACACTAGCTACCTTATGCTTTGGCAGCGCCACAGCCCGCGTGGTCGTACAAACCCCACCCAGCTGTCACGTAGCATTTTCGCGTCGCGTGCCACGGGTTCGACTCGTTTTATTCTCAACGACCAGAAGGTGAATACGGGCATGTCTGGCATAACCTTTCTGATGCAAGAAGCTGTAGAGACAGTAATTAATCGCTACCATGCGATAGTACATTGAATTACTCCCGACAGGTAGCCACGGGGGCGCATTGTGTGAGAGAGCTCGTGACTAGAATTGGCCTGACTGACGAAATACAGGGGCACCGATATTAAACTTTCACCCTTTGACGATCTCAAAGCCCTCCATACTGTCTAGTGCTTTGCGTATCTCAACCTTATACGCAGGAATACCACCCGAGTAGCACACAGGTTCAACCTTCTTTCCGGGTATGCTTCCGCCCATGTAGGTAGATCGCGTCGTCGGGAACAACGTCCCGTTGTTCAGCTCAAGGATGTGCTCCTTCCACTTGTCAGCGGCCTCGGGCTTGGGATTGATGTACCGAATATCATTGTGCTGCAGCTTGTCAATCATGTCAGCGATCCAGCGGCCTTGAACCTCGACTGTCGACGGGCCGTTGCTCAGGAGGGTTGGACCGTGGACGCCGTAGATGTGGAACATGTTGGGATAGCCGCTGACGGTGGTGCCGAGGTATGTCTTGGCACCGGGGACCCATTCTTCCTGGAGCTTGTTGCCATCGATGCTCTCGAGGCCGAGCTGCGTCATGACTATGGGGACTGTCAGTACGTAGCTTCTCAAACGGATATGCCTCGTGCTTCAGTGGGGTCGAAATACCTCCTGTCACGACATCCTGCGCATCCAAGTCAGCTGGGATACATGTCTCTTGAACGGACAAGGACTTACAAAGCCGGTGGCGATCGCGATGACATCGAATTCGTGATGTGTCCCGTCCTCGAGGGTGATTCCTGTCTCGGTAAACTCCTTGATGCCGTCCTTGCTGATATCGACTAGATCGACCGAAGGGCGGTTGAACTGCTCAAAGTAGTCATGCTCGAGGCAAGGTCTCTTGACACCGAAGTAGTGCGGCATGACCAAGGGCGCAAGCAAATCCCTCAGGCGAGGGTCTCCGATGCGCGCCCTCGTCTTCTCCGCCCAGAATGCATAAGACGCCTCATTGGCCTCAGGGTTGAACAGGTTGTCCTTGTAGAGCGCCACCCAGTACCGGAAGCCGCCCTCTGCCCAGACTCGCTCGTACGTGGCCTCGCGCTGCTCAGGCGTGTCGTCAAAAGTGTTTTTCTCCAGCCAGTCGTAGTGAAACCCGGCAAAGCTCGTCTCGCGTAGCTTAAACAGTTCCGGGTACACGACCTTGGCGCGCTCTTGCTCGGCGACTGTGAGCTGGCGGCGCCGCATGGGCACAGCAAGGTTCGGAGTACGCTGAAAGACAGTAACCTGGCCGGCCTTGGGACCCCAGTTCTGGACAATTTGAACGCCCGAGGCGCCGGTACCGATGACAGCACAGCGCTTATTCTTGACGTTGACCTCTTCGTCGGGCCAGAACGAGGAGTGGTGGACCACGCCCTTGAACTTATCCATGCCAGGCCAGTCGGGAATGTAGCGTCGGGCGGCCTTCACACCAAGTCAGCATCGAGGGCACGATGAATGTGAAGCATTGGAGACTCACAAAGCCAGTGCCGAGGACGAGGAAGCGGGCTTTGGTCACTCGGCCATCCGCCGTGCGAACGTTCCAACGGCCGGTGGCAGTGTCAAAGTGAGCACCCACGACAACCGTGTTGAAGGCGCAGTCCTTCTTGATGCCGAGGACCTTGTCGACATGGTCAAAATAGGCTCGAAGTTCGTCGTACCTGGGGTAGTTGCTCGACCAGTTCCAGTCCTTCCAGACCTCAGGCCACGAAAACTCGTACTCTGGGACCTCCGAGTCAACGCCGGCGCCAGGGTAGCAGTTCCATCGCCAAGTGCCGCCGGTGTCGTTGCCAGCTTCGAAGATCACAGAATTGTAGCCCCGATCGCGGAGAGTCTTGAGCATGAAAATGCCAGCTGGGCCCGTAGGCATCAGCATGGGTGTACGGTCAAAATCCGGGGCCAAGTCCACTTACCGAACCCGGCACCGACGATGAGGGCATCAACTTCCAGGTTCTCGGCGTATGGCCCGGTTTTCTCAGCATGTTGGGAAGAGTAGTCAGTCAGCTCTGTGTTGAACTTCTTACGGTCGGCAAGTGGTTCGCCCATGATTCATAGAGGTTTTCGAAGATTCGCTTGCGTAGTATTCGAGTACGGATGTTTCTCAGCTAAGTCGTGTAGTGTTGGTCCGCTTGCTCTCGACTGAATACCAACTTGGCGAGCATTCTGACCCTTTCATTTATACCTGCCTTTACCAGGCAAGTTGCTTGTGCCAAGCGAGCTCGTGCCCGCTGCCTTCATGACACAAATGCCCATCGCGGGGTCATTGCGTCTCCGTAGCACCGAGAGTTTCCTTGTTGCGATACTCGCATTCTGCAGTGATACTGTTGCGGACGGCTTGCCGCAATATGACAACACTTTCGGTGGATCCCATTCGCATCGCCAGCCGCAGAAAGCCAACGCTCCCGGTGGATCTCATGCGCGATGTCTACCGCAACCCACGCGGCTGCGGCTCCCTCTGTCCGAGGTGTTGCGGAGCTGGCGCCGCACGCTTTGCCCATTGCGGTAACAGTGATTTCGTGTTGGTGTCACGAGTCAGTGATGCCGCGTCGTTGTGGGCGTTTTGCGGGGGTTAAGTCTGGAGTTGTGCGGGGGAATTGTTCGAGGATGCGTCTTAGTCTCGTAGTGTGATATTGTTGGCCTGGTGGTATATATTTCGACTTTTTGCGAATCCGCGAGGATGACGTTGAAAGCGTTGCTTCTATAATTCTTTCTTCTCCGTTGACCGCTTACTTCACGCCACTTGTGCACACTCTTTCCCTTAGGAGTTCGTCCCTTGAACATGCCTTTTGAAACGAAAGCCGTCGAGCGCCTCACAGCAATCGTCGATAATGCCTGCGCCGACACAAAGTCTGACATCCCAGGCGCCACGGTTGTCATAATCGGCAAAGACGGAAACGAGCTCTTTGCCCACGCGGCAGGAAAACGCGGCGTTGCTTCCAATGACCCCATGGCTCTCGAATCAATATTCTGGATCGCCTCTTGCACCAAGCTCCTCACCGGTATCGCCTGTATGCAGCTCGTTGAAGAGGGCATTTTGAAGCTCGATGATGGCGACCACCTGGAGAAGTTGTGTCCAGAGCTTAAAGACCTCAAGGTGTTGCGGGCTGACGGCTCGCTTGAGGCTAAGAAGAGGAGTATCACATTGAGAATGCTTCTTACGCACACGGCGGGTTTCGGATATACCTTCTTCAACGAGCGACTCAGAGACTGGGCATTTCCGGCAGGAGTGGATGAGTTCTCTGGCCGGTTTGAGGACATGAAGACGCCTTTGCTCTTCCAACCTGGCGAGGGATGGGAGTATGGCGTCAATATCGACTGGGCGGGTGTAGCGCTGCAGCGGGCGACAGGCCTGACGTTGAACGAATTTCTGCAGAAGAGGCTGTTTCAACCGCTCGGAATCGTCGACATGTCGATGATCCCCGGTGAAGACATGCGTTCAAGGCTGGCGTACATGCATCAGAGGGATGCTGATGGCACGCTGAGGCCGAGAGACCATCTCCAGCGATTGCCATTGGTGATCGACCCCAACAACAACGACGAGGTCGCCAGCGTATTCAACAGCGGTGGTGCCGGCATGTTCGCGAGACCGCAGGAGTACTGCAGTGAGTTCACCATCCAGTGAGCGGACATTCAGCACGTATTGTACTAACGGCTGCCGCACAGAGGTCCTGGCTGTTCTCCTGAATGATGGCACTTGCGCACGGACTGGAACCCAGATACTGCGCAAGGATACGGTCGATGAGATGTTTCGTAACCAGATCCCCGAGTTTCCCAACTACAGCCGCCAAGGGATTCCGGCGGCAAAGCCTGACCTCACACTTCCCCTGGGCGAGTTGTATCCGACGGCCGATAACGCGCCTCAGGGTTGGGGCATCACGTTTATGATGCCAAATGCAGACGCAACTGGAAGGTCAAAGGGCACAGGACATTGGGCTGGATTGGCAAATCTGTGGTGGTGGTGTGACCGGGAGAAGGGCATCGCTGGCATGGTGGCGACGCAGCTGCTGCCGTTTGCTGATGGCAAGGTGCTGAATCTGTGGGTTGGGGTTGAAGCTGCGGCGTATGAAGCTCTTCGGGCGTGATGATGTGATGGTCGACGACTCTGCTCAGGTCGGAAGTCAAGAAAAGAGTTTGTCTTAATCTTCAATGCTTTAATACCGATGATTCTCAGTGAACAGCGAGCCATACGTGTGAGACGGCCTCGGTCGGTCAAGATGGTGGTTCTAGTCCCGTTGGCAACGGTGAAGCGCTGGTGATGAGGCCTCGGCACCGCGAAGAACGGCAAGTGGTAACCACTGCACCTGCCCCCTTCCCCGAGATAGCTACCTGGGTAGAGCAAGTGCAAAGAAGAAACAGGAACAGGGCAGGTCCTAGTACAGTAGCTCCTGGGGGGGTTGTCCTGGAGGGGTTGTCCTGGAGGGGCCTACCGAGGGTGGGTCCGGGGTAGCGGAGCCAAAATGCGGGGGTGACAACTCGGGCGGGGACCGCAGGTCATGCCTGCCCCCGTCTTGCGTCTCCCTTATCCACTCCTGCCTTCCTCCCCTGACTTGGTGGGATGAACCCTACTCGCCTCTTTTCGTCTGTCCCCCTTCGCATTTTCACTGCCAAGAGTAACAGGATCCCACCTTGCTCTTGGGGATGCGTAAATATCACAACGCCTGCGACCAATGTCGCAAGTCCAAGAGGGCTTGTGACGTTCCTCGACTCGTACTGCCAGAGCAGACCTCCGGCAGTGCCATATCTCTCTTAGACCAGGGTCTCCAACGTGAGTGCCTCACATCCCTCAATGAACCGGACTCCAAACATGCCGCACACAGTTACTCCCTATCCCAAGTTGTAATGCTCATTGCTGATTTATGCTCAGCACCCAAGGTTCGACCTTGTTCCTACTGTCAAAAGACGAACAAGACGTGTACCGTTGAATGGGCATGGTCACAACTCAAAGTTGCCGGTGCTATTGAGGCAGCCTCTCGCGGTGACCTTGGACTCGACCATGCAAGCCGCCTTCCACAAACAACACCGACAGAACCATTCGCACATAACGAAACATGCCCTGGACAGGTGGCAGGCGAGGTTTCGTGGCAACGGACCAACCTCCAAACAAGTCTTCCCGCTGACCCAGCTGTGGCCTTTATCGATCTAGACGAGCCTCTCAACTTTCCCACCCAGCCGCCAGACATGCTACTAGTGAACTTCGAGGCGAGCCTTTACGCAGGGATGCCTGAGCCCGTCGACACTGCGACCACAGAAACCGATCCTGCGGCATCAGGGACGCTTGAAGTACTATTCCGGGAGTCCTCGGCCGGCCACGTACCTTTCGTCTGGCCTCCACCGCTACCAGACATTGATTGTGACGCCCGCGTCAGCGTTTCCGAGTCGACAGAATTCACCAATCCCTTCGAATACTCACCTCAAGACTTGACTTCATCGCCCCTCTTTTCAGAAATGTCTGATCTTCCAGCAGAAATACCAGGGGAGAGAGCACACAAGCGCCGGAGACGGAACCGCCGGCCTTCGAGCCCCTCCCTGTCCCCCTTTTGCGCCTCCAACGCCCTTGTCTCCAGAACCAACAGCGGCTTCATTTCGACCAATCTTCTCCAAATTTACCACGACGTGCTCGAACACAGTCTCTCCTGCTGGCTCACCGAAGTGACATGCCCTTACAAAGGCGCCCGCGGCAGGGACGAAGGACGCAGACTCGCCGAGTGGGGGCCTTCGTGGTCAAACCGCATATTTCACCGAACTGTTCAACTTGACCGCGCTGCGCAGACCGCGGGTCTGGTGAGAATGACGGCATTAGAAGGCCGGTCTGCGGACAGAGCGCTCCATTTTGCCATCATGGCGTTTGCAACGCAGTGGGCGCAGGGAAGTCGGCGACAAGGCGAAACCTATCCAGTCCCACGCTTTGCCTCACCGCATGAGACCTTTGACGAACTTGTCGAGGAGAGCTTCGATCGGGACCTGCAGCGATACTTTTGGAACCAATCCAAGAAGGCCCTGCAGGAGACGGAATACATCGAGTGTTACAGGGTCGCAGCTGCTGAGATGGTCCTCAGTCTCGCGCAGAGGCCATGGGCGCAGGATGACGTCGATGACTTTCTCGGCGAGCGTGAGCGTGCGCGAACTCTGGATGGTGCCTTCGAGACAGGGTCAATTATGTCGAGAATCGCGTGCGCCATCTCGAGGGACGGCCCTCCCGTCCATATTGAGAGGGCTACTCGAAAGATGCACATTCTCAAGTCTCGCTTCATTTCAGCTAGCCAAAAGGCAGCCAAGGCACAAGGGCGCACCGCGACCCAAGCCATGCATATCATGACACCCGAAAACGAGACGACAGTCGGATTACTCTACTGGCTCGCTGTCATGTTCGACACGCTCTCCTCGTCCATGGACGAGCGTCCTGTGACGGTGACGGACCAAGACTGCCAGCACGACGACCTCCCGCCCAGCGAAGCAGAAAATGACAGGTGGCATGTCGATCTCTTCATCAAAGATACGCTAGAGGCGCCCTCTCAGCGCCTACGCTGGCCGTGCTCCTACGAAGACGCCGCCGAGGCCGTGACACGCTCCGGTCCCGTCAAGGTCCTACTGTACCGTCACGTCTCTTACCTTCAGACCCTCCTCCGGCGCGGTCAAGCGGGCGCGCGCATCGAGGAGACTCTCGCGGCCACGACTTCGCTCTATCGATACTGGAACGTTACGCACGGCGCCTTCTTCCGCGACCTGCTGCGCGACTTTGACGCCGTGCCTGGTCGCATACGGAGCTGGTTCTTCTGCATCTCCGCCCACTGGCACCTCGCTGTGCTCATGTTTGCCGACCTCGTCGAGCAGATTGACGACGAGGGCCTCGGTCTGCCGTCAGCGGGGCGCAGGCGCGCCGCTGCCAGGATGGTGGCCGCCATGCGGGAGACGAGCGTCAGGGAGCTGGCGGACCTGGCGGGCGTCGCGACACCCCGAGCGGCGGGCACGGAGCCGCACCTGCCGGGCTTCCACCACGCCGTCAACGAGGGGACCGTCCTCGCCGAGCCGTGGACCATAATCCTCATTAGGGCCTTCTCGCGGGCGGCGGTGCTGATCATGGAGGAGGCGGACAACTATCGACGGTACGGCCTGGTGCGGTCGTGGGGCGGGCCGCATGAAGGCTGGAACAGCCTCGAGCGCGCTGACGACTGCATCCGGACGCTTTTCTACCTGGGGAAGAAGTCGGACATGGCGAGGCGCGTGGCTGATATCCTCTCCGACGCGCTGGCGTCTCTCCGTCTCGCCGACGACGGACCACCGCTCGGTGGCCATGGGGGCGACGGCGCGGCCGGCCGAGGCGGCGGCAGCAGCACATCGCTAGGAAGCGAGGGCAAAACGGCGGCGACTGGGGGTTCCTCAACCGAAAGCTGGACGGCGGCGACGGAGAGCGATCTCGCGTCTTCGGGCGGTTGGGGTGAAGCGGGAACGTACTGGAATGTATCATCATTAGGGGGTGCCGGTTTGGCGATTTGCGGTTGAATCAGGGCAGGTGCTGGCGCATATGGCAATGGGGTAGGACAAGTCAAAATGCAGAATACTTGTCATCATGACGAACAGCTCAGATCTTCCGACACTGTCATGTGTATTTGTATTTTGCACAGCACAATCTGGGTTGCACAAGACAAGCAGAACCATGACGACGAATATGAATGTGCCAATCGAATGGCGAGACGCTCAAATTTCAGACTATGATCGGATATGATACAAGCTTCAGCAACTTCCGACATACGATATCGGTCATGACGGCTCCGTTGCAGCCAACTCCATGGCGACACCACGCGCCGCTTACAGCTTGGCCTTAGTCGAGGTCTCGGCCTCAACCTCGACGTACATGCGGTCAATCTCGGCGCGGAAGGCCCTGGCCGTCTGCGGTCTCTTGAGCTTGAGCCTGCATCGACATGATTAGTAAAAGTCTTCTGGGCAAGAAAGCACGCGAGTACATACGTCGGTGTCAGGAGCTCATTGTCGATCGTGAAGGGGTCGATGGCCAGGTGAATGGCGCGCACGCGCTCGTAGCTGTTGAACTTGTGGTTGCGGCCAATCTTGTCAATCTCGGCGAGCAGCGCCTTCTTGACCTTGGGGTCCTGCGCGGCGGCCTTGAGGGCGGCCGTGTCGGCCTTGTCAATGGTCTTCTTGAGCTGCTTGCTCGCAAATGGTGCAAAGTTCTCGGGGTCGATGCCAAAGACGGCGACGAGCGTGGACTGCTGGGGATCGCCGTGGACGTAGGCCGTGGCGAGAAGGCTGGAGCTGCCGAGGTAGACGTTCTCGATGCGCTCGGGGGAGATGTACTCGCCCTGGGAGAGCTTGAGGACGTTCTTCTTGCGGTCGACAATCTTGAAGCGGCCGAGGCTGTCGACCTCGGCAATGTCGCCCGTGTGGAACCAGCCGTCGGCGTCGATGGTCTTGGCCGTCTCCTCGGGGTTCTTGTAGTACTCCTTGAAGATGTTGGGTCCGCGGAGAAGCAGCTCGCCGCGAGGGTTGGGCTTGTCGGTGACGTTGTACTCCAAATCGGGAACGGACTCGAGGCAGATCTCGTTGCAGTAGCAAGGGGCGCCAATGTTACCGGTGGAGAAGTCCGTCTTGTGCTGGACAGAGGACACGGCGTACGACTCGGTGAGACCGTATCCCTGCATGAAGTTGTTGCCGAAGGCAGCGCGGAGGAACTCCTGGACCTCAGGGTCGAGCTGAGCACTGCCGCTGATCATGCTGTGAGCCTTGGTGAGACCGACGGCAGCCCTGACCTTGGGGGTCCAGATCTTGTCGTAGAGGAAATGCGTGTTGTGGGCCTTGCCAGCGGGCAGCTTCATCGAGGCCTTCTTGGTGTCGATGGCGCGGCGAGACAGAGCGCCCTTAAAGCCATCGGCCTGAACTGTGGCCACCTTGATAGCCGAGTTGAAGCGGTTGAAGAGACGAGGCACGGAGATGAAGCCGGTGGGCTGCAGAATCTTCATGTCTTCGACGAGGCCGAGAACATCGCCGCGGAAGAAGCCGATGCTGGCACCTTCTGCCAGGGCAATGGCGTCAATCATGCGGCCGTAGATATGAGCCAGAGGCAGGTAGGACAGGTGGATGTCGACGTGAGAAACGGTAGAGAAGGCCCTGCCGCCGGACACGGCAGCGACGGCGTTGGCATGGGTCAAGACAACACCTTTGGGGAGTCCGGTGGTGCCAGATGTGTAGTTGATGGTCTGGAGATCCTCGGGGCGAGGGGGGTGCATGGGGCGGCCAGAGCGGAGACCAATGGCCTCGACATCGGCCATGGAGTAGATCTTGATGCCAAGGTTGGCAGCAATGTCGGTCAGGACGGAAAGCTTGGAGTGGCCGGCCTGTTCACCGGCATCGAGGGCATCGAGCGAGATGAGGGCCTTGAGGGTGGGCAGTCTCGGGGCGAGCTTCAGGAGGGTGGCAATGTGCGGCAGCGAGGTGACGACGGTGGTCAGCTCGGCGTGGTTGATGATGTACTCGGTGGTCTCGGGACCCAGGGTCTCGTAGAGAGACACGGTGTATAGAGACTGCGAGGCAGCAGCGAGATCTGGAAGTGGGGATCAGCATTTCTGTCACACTTTTCCCATGCATGGCACTCCGTGTCTCTCGTCATTGCAACGTACCGGTGATGTGCCACTCGGGGCGGTTCGGCGACCACAGGCCGACACCGTACTTCTCTCGAGTCTCACCGAGCTCGCGGTGGACCTCAACGAGACCAGCGCCAAAGTTCTTGCGGCGCTCAGCGACCTCACTGTAGGAGATCCAGGTGTACTTGTTCTCCCAGTCGCGCGTCGCCGGGTCCCAGGCACGGTGGCCGAGGCAGCGCCAGTTGGGGTACTTTTGAGCGGCAGCCTCAAAGGTGTCGTGCATGGTCTGGATGTTGGGGTCGAGGGTGGTCATCAAAGGACCATCGCGAGCGCGCCAGTGACGGTAGATGGCGGAACGACCCTCCTTTTCGGAGCCCGGGATGGGGAGGCCATAGGGAGAGCCGGGCGGCGGGGGCGCAGACAGCTTCTTGATGAGCGCGGCGGTGTCGACGGCGGGAGCCATGTTGGCGAGGTCGTGGTGATGGGATGCTGAGGGAGGGGCCTTGGGGAGGAGGAGGAGGGGATGGTCGCAGACGGAGCGAGGGGAGCACAATGGCCGCGGATGGGTGCTCAGTTGTATCGAAAATGGAAAAGATACAGGAGGAAGAAGAGGACGAGGGTGGGCTGGGCGACGATGAATGGAGGGCTTCTCGACCTGGAGTTGAGGATGGGAAGGACAGAGATGAAATGAGGAGAAAGGCTCCAGAGGCTCGGACTGCTTTCCTTGGACGACGTGAAGGCCGAGGAGCTCAGGACCAATCCTCAGCTGTGCCTCGGCACCTCCACAGTGGGCCTGTGGGCGCCCCGCCACAGCCTGGGGTTTCCGCACTGCGCCCTGTGTGACTACAGCAGAGTAGCCGTCGCCCTAGGCCCAACCTGGTACGCGTTCCCCGTGGCAAACCGAGGCGCTGTCTCTGGTGCGAGGTGCGCGAGGAGGAAGATGAGAGATCAGTCGTTGCGAGCTCGCCATGCTGGAATGCATGTCGGCATGCATGTCTTGGTGTTTGCATGCATGTCTTGTGCTGTCATGTTTGGCATGCGAGAGGCACCGCCGGAAGCTAATGGCTCTACAGCAGTCTTCAGCACTGTACTTAGGTACCCTCAGTGATGTTACCCCTTAAGCCGCTCCTGACATGCTGACCTTGAGTGCCGCCTTAGGTCATGCGGCCCAGATCACCAGGATGCTAGGTACCTACCAGGGACCGTTCTGCTGACTACTACAGGCACACAAAGAAGATAGACTCATTCTCAACCTTCGCTCAGCTGACACGAGATGCCTCTCGATTCGCCTGCTCAATGCCAACTGCTCTCACCTCAGCCACCGCTGTCTTTCCGATCCTCAACTATCCAACAGCAAATGAGAGAAGCTAGAAATCGTGCTTACGCTGACCCTCAACCGGAAATGAGATACCCCAGCTTTCACATGCAAGGATCTGTCCTTAGCACCGCTCGCCCCGGTTTCTCTGGCCAATACCGGCGAGCCACAAGCGACCCGACCCCGATGATCGCCCATCCGATTCCTCCGATCCGGGTGCCGGTCTTCCCAGCTGCCCGCTTTCTTCACGCGCGCAGTCGTGCCGTTCGGCGACGCGGGTCGACCGGGGGTGAGCCACAAAGCCACCATTGCGCATCAATCTTGTACAACGAGGTGTCAACCATTGCGTAATAACGGGAAGTCGGGATTGAACACTGCTAAAACGACCTTTCCCTTTCGAGGCCAATCTACCAGGAGCCCATCATACCAGGAGGTCACGTCTAAGGTAAAATGCCCACCCATATGTATATGTACGCTCCATGTTCCTTCCATCATTCGACCTTACATCGTCGACATGCCAAGACGAACCAACCCGCCATCTGGTCTCTAAATCTGGGGACGTCTCTCTGGTGTGTGTATGTCTCTCTCTCTCCCTCTTGCGCCCGGAAGATCGGCTCTCGCAACCCTCTCCATCTGAACCATCCGACCATTTGAACCAACAAACCTGAAGACCTGAAGACACAAAGCGCATCGTCTTGGCATGATGAAACTGGTCCTGACGTCAAACTTCAGGCGATTCCGATCTGGGCGTCGCACTCGAGTCGAGTGCTCATGAACGACTTAGGGCTGGCAGTCAAACTTGCCGACTTGATCGGAGCTCGGCCTGGTGGGGTCAGTGCTTGTCCTGCCTTAGACGATGAGCAGCTCGGAACAGAGAGCGCCCTCCCCTGAATGTCGACGCAGCGCATGTCATACCTTTGAACCAACCCTGCCATGTTGCTATTTTGACGTCGACTCGCTTGAACATGCAGCGATCATAGAATGGAGGCAAATTGGTAGTCAGGCAGCCCGCCCGCCAATCACCCATCCCATCTTCGCTGGGTCCCCAAACGCATGGGCACGCCCCCGACAAGTGCGTTGTTTCGGGTTGACCCTCAAACCTGGCCATCCGTCACCGCGTGCGTGCACACGCCTTATGCGCCCCCCAGCCCAGAAGTCGTAAGGGGGGCACGATACCGCCCGAGTGACGAAACAGACGACGGGGGTCCTCTCACCAGACAAAAGCGTCTCGACTGCCGCCGCCCCCTTGATGAAGTGCTTGGCATTGTCGTGATTATCTATCGTCTCGACTCCCGTGCTTTGCAGGTTTCATTCTCTCTCATCTCTGCCTCTTCCTCTCTTTACCTTCCTCTCTTTCCATACTCCTCATCCCACCTGTCATTCCAGTAACCTCGTTGAGCAGGGCTCTCGTTTTCGACGATTCTCCTTCCGTTGTATATCTTTACTCATCAAAAGTGAGCTTGCCGGTTGAGTTCGCTGGAGAATAATTGGGAAACGTTCCGATCGCTTTACGATAAGAAGAAACGAATACGCAGTCGAACATACAAGAACAACAATGGCGATTAATCTGATGCTTCCTCTGAGGGTCGTCCAGGCCTTCCTGGCCATGGCCGTGCTCGTCCTGTCGGCCTTTGGTACGTCCAACTCGCCTTTCGTCGCTCACAACGGGCGTCACTAACGCGCAGCAGTGGCCAACTGGTACAACGTGAGCACTCTGACGGCGTCGCCGCCGCAGATCAACTTTCTCATCGTCTCGCCTCTGATTTCTCTCCTGTCGATTGTCTATCTGGAGGTCGTCCCGCGTTACGCTCCACGTGGTGAGTTGCTTCCTGTTCATCTCCCACATCCTGGACGCTCAGTCTGCATCAAGATGAGAAGGAGATCATGCTGACACGAGAAAGCGTCCCACCCCTGGGCCGCCATGGCGTGCGAGTTCATCAACACGCTTTTCTACTTTGCGGGCTTCATCGCGCTGTCCGTCTTTCTGGGCCGTCTGCGATTCTGCCGCGGTTCCGTGTGCGGCGCGGCGCGGGCGGATGCCATTTTCGCGGCGGCACAGTTCGTCGCGTGGTCGGCCTCGGCGGCGCTCACGGGCAAGATTGTGTTTAAGGGCGGGTTGAGGCGCAAGGCGGCGCCGGGACCCGTGCCTGCGCCCTCGGGGCTCGCGCCGCCGCCGCCGGTGAAGCAGGAGGCTTATGCGTAAACGTTGGTGGGGTGGACGGCAGAAGACGCGATGAACGGTGGGGTGGTGGGATATGTGTCGGGACGAAAGCTCGCTGTGACGGTGAATCTGCTCAGTATGCGGGCGGCAGTGAGACTGCCGCTGGCGATGGTTAGCGCTCGTAGGTGTCATCCAAAACAGGCGTTCAGTTAGTCCGCGAATTGGATCATCGTCATGCATCTGGTCTGCGTTGGGTGGACGTATCATGTAGTCAGATGAGGGACTAGTGATGGCGATAATGATGATGCATTATGATGAATTTTTGGAAAGGATAATGAACCCCTGCTCATCAGGGTGTGTAGTTTGCTGTGCGTTCACCCATCATTCACTTTCAGCAGCTCACCCTCTTCTTCTTCTGGTGTGTACATGGTACATGTAGATCCCAACTGCTGCCTCACCAAGCGAAACTACCCCTCCATTCCCCACCAAACCCTGTTGGGTGCCCCTGCTTGTGCCCCTCCTTTTTTTTTCTTATGGCTGGGGCTTTTTGGTCAATCAGGTAGGCAGCTTGGGAGGTACCTATGCAGGTAGGTAGTACCCTTTGCGCAACGATGGCAGGCACAGAGGGCACGTTCTTGCCGGCCCAGATCTGGTGTATTCGTGAGGCAAGCACGATGGCGCCTTGTCATATCCCGAGGCCTCTTCTGCCTCTGCTCTCGCACGCCCATATGCCCATATGCCCATGCCGCTGAGCCTAATCCTGAGTGGCTTCTCTTACACCTTCAAATCCCGAAATGGACCATCGTGGCCCGCCAGCGCGGGATGTCGCCTGTCACGACCTTCTTCAAAGGAGCTATGGCATTTTCGCGTCGATGGCGTGCTCTGCGCCAACCCCACACCGTTTCCTATATCGGACTCTAAACGCGTTGGGCTGGACCCCGACTCGCCCACTCGCCCACTCACCCGCGTCGCCAGGCCTCAGAAAGACATGCGATCACCGCCCCCGTGGCTCAAGCCATCGGGTAATCTGTGCCTGTGCCTGTACTGCAGCACCTCGTCACTCCACGGAGAGGTGGGGGGAGGGGCTAAAAGCTGAGCTGCGTTTCCTATCCGACAGGCCTAGCGGCCGCGGGGCTGGCTTTCTCACTGCTGGCCCCCTCGATGGCATCATGTCCTCACCAAAACCCGAGCACCTCCCCTCCTCTCGGCTGACCTGACCTGCCTCTGCTCCTCACCTCTCTCGCTCTCCAGCCTGTGACGCTTACCCCTTCCCAAGCTGTCTTCTCTCTCGCGACGTCTACAGAGACCGATCGCGAACTTCGCCGCATCTCTCTCTCTCTCTCTCCCTCTTACACACTTTCACCCCATACTTTCGCAACGCTGTAGCCATGGCCGACGAGGCGCCCAAGAACTTCGAGACGCTGCAGCTGCACGCTGGGTACGTCGCGATGGCCTACTGGCCCCATTGTGTTGGTGCCTCGCAAAGAACCACCTGAACTGACCTCGAATGAAGCCAGGAGCCTGACCCGACCACCAAGTCGCGTGCTGTCCCCATCTATGCCACCACGAGCTTCGTCTTCGATGATTCGGCCCACGGTGCTAGGCTTTTTGGCCTCAAGGAGTTCGGCAACATCTACAGCCGCATCGGAAACGTGAGTCGCTCCGTCAAGCATCGGCTTTCATGGGCGCACCAACTAACGCGCCCTCCTCACAGCCTACTGTCGACGTCTTCGAGAAGCGCATTGCCGCTCTCGAGGGTGGTGTCGCTGCCGTAGCCACGTCTTCCGGTCAGTCTGCGCAGTTCATCGCCATCAATGCCCTCGCCCACGCCGGTGACAACATTGTCTCCACGTCCCTGCTGTACGGTGGCACCTACAACCAGTTCAAGGTCTTCCTTCCCCGCCTCGGAATCACGACCAAGTTCGCCGACGGCGACAAGGTCGAGGACATTGAGGCTCTGATCGACGACAAGACCAAGGCCGTCTACGTTGAGAGCATTGGCAACCCCAAGTACAACGTCCCCGACCTCGAGGCCATTGCCAAGGTCGCCCACGCCAAGGGTGTGCCCGTCATCGTAGGTTGTCCCAGTAGCCATTGCATCTCTGTGCGTCCGCTAACATTCCCCAGGTCGACAACACCTTCGGTGCCGGAGGCTACTTCATCCGCCCCATCGAGCACGGCGCCGACATTGTCGTCCATTCCGCCACCAAGTGGATCGGTGGTCACGGTACTACCGTCGCCGGTGTCATTGTCGACAGCGGCAAGTTCAACTGGGGCGAGCACGCCGAGCGCTTTCCTCAGTTCGTCGAGCCCTCCGAGGGCTACCACGGCCTCAAGTTCTGGGAGACCTTTGGCCCCATCAGCTTTGCCATCCGCGCCCGCGTTGAGATCTTGCGCGACCTCGGCGCCACTCTTAACCCCTTCGCCGCCCAGCAGCTCCTCATCGGTATTGAGACCCTGTCGCTGCGTGCCGAGCGCCACGCCTCGAACGCCCTGGCCCTCGCCAAGTATCTCGAGAACAGCAGCTACGTTAACTGGGTCTCTTACCCTGGTCTCGAGAGCCACCCCTACCACGAGACAGCCAAGAAGTACCTCAAGCGTGGCTTCGGTGGTGTCCTGAGCTTCGGTGTCAAGGGCGGCGGTGCTGCTGGCTCCCAAGTTGTCGACAACTTCAAACTGATTTCCAACCTGGCCAACGTTGGCGATTCCAAGACG
Source organism: Verticillium nonalfalfae (assembly GCF_003724135.2). Classification (NCBI taxonomy): domain Eukaryota; kingdom Fungi; phylum Ascomycota; class Sordariomycetes; order Glomerellales; family Plectosphaerellaceae; genus Verticillium; species Verticillium nonalfalfae. Next base: position 80,979 of record NW_021167270.1, read on the forward strand.
CTCGCTATCCAGTACGTTGCATATTCGCCACTTCCAAATCTCCAAGCTAACAATTTCTAGCCCCTGGAACACTACCCACGAGCAGCTCTCCGATGAGGAGAAGAAGGCGTCTGGCGTCAGCGAGGTAAGAAGTAGTATCGTGGTTCCGAACAAGACAATGACTAACGCCACCTCCACAGGACCTCATCCGTATCTCGGTCGGTACCGAGCACATCGACGATATTATTGCCGATTTCGAACAGGCTTTCAAGGCCTCCTCGGCTACGACCACCAAGGGCGAGGAGAAGAGCAACGAGCTGCCCGTCGGCGAAGGCAAGAGCGAGGACGCGCCTCTGGCCCCGTGAGGTTGTGACGGTGATGAAGATATAAACGAATGAATACCCATGAATACTTTGCCAGTTATCTCACAATACTCTCCTTTCTTTTGTGTCCATTTTCTATGCTTTGCGGTGAGAATCTCTGTTCCAGTCTTCGCCTTAATGAAATAGCATAATATTCGCAGGGAAGCTTCGTATTACTTGAGGGGTCTCCCAGCCGCCACACCATCAAAGTCCTAGATAGGCCGACCGTCTAACAAAACGCTGCGCCTCAATTATCCACCAGCTATTATGTAACTTAAGATGAGATACTTATTTGTTTCACTCCCCCTTCACACTTTGTCTTAGCCCAGGATATGGCCGCGTCCCAGGAGCCTTGCCAGGTCCAGAAGGGTGTGTTCAGCCAAAGCTGGTATTGCGTGGTGCATGTTGAAAGCTGTTCCCGAATATAGGAATGATAGCTTTCTTTGAGGTTTCGGTCGAGTGCCGAATCTCATTGACGCCAGCCCTCGCATCAGTTCCGGTACTCGTTGGGGCGGTTTCGTTATGCAACGAACGCTGGTGCGTACTATCCATGCGTAGGCAGTCATCAAGCAAGCAAGTGGTATAGACGAGGGTGGCCGAACGTCCCGTTTTTGCTTCTTTGCAGGCTGCCATGCCCAGTAAGGTCATTCCTGTCACTGTTGCACTTTTCTAAACACCTTGTGAGATGTACCCCTGGTCTTACGGTCAGGGTCGAGCATCCGGTCTTGAACATAGTCGAGAAAATCGACTATGGATGATTTTCCATCACCAACTCACCCGTCTCTGACCAGCTTTCGAAGTCACTGTATGTCGACCGTGTCAGTGAAATGCCCCCTCTGAAGGAGACGGGTGCAGCGCGCGAGTTCACCTTGGCAACGCTATCCTTGAGTTTGAGCTTTTCTTCCTCGGCACAGGGAAATAACAATTTGCAGCTGTCGCCGATGCGAAATGTAGCGCATAGCTCGACAATGTGCTTGCGTCGAAAGTTTCGTAGGTTGCTACTCTCTTTCTCAAAGCTCGAGAACACGGCTGGCGAATTTATCTTACCCCCTTCAGTAAGAGTTTTGAGCGCAAAGACTATGTTGGGCGGCTGCTCGAGATGAATCATTGATTCCTTCTCGTTCTTGAATTCTAGACCAAGGGTCCCGGGGTGCGAATCCGACTCAGAAAAGCATGAAGATCATGGTGCACATGAACCGTCTGAACGATACCGAACCCTCCTGTTTCGATTTTGGGGCCGATATGCGTCCATGGCATGATCGTCCCGTTGTCAATAAGATTAGAACGAGGTCGGCTTCGTGTCACGATCCGGTTATTTTCAAACAAATCGTATTATCGTATCAAAGGAAGTATAGTTTACTATGATCAAAGGTATAGACTATGACTTCAAAGTATCCAAGTGTCATGAGGCATTCCAGTCTATTTATGATGGCTATGTGGTAAGACCCTCGTTGGCTAAGTGTGAGCCCAATCTGAATGGCTCACTCGTCGGTTAGGATCCGATGATATGGGTTCATGGATCACAGTGATCCTGACATATCAAGGATCCTCTATCCTGAGCTTTGAGCAAAGGGGCCATGTGACGTAAACCGTCCTTGTAGTTCTTGTTTTATCGGTCCGCGGCCGCATCCCCATGCCTGGTCGGTTTTGGACCGTGCCTAGGGCCTTGATTGTTGTTTTAGTGTAGGCGAGGTCATCCGAATAGATAACCTATATCCTTTGCAATATGATTGTCGGGCGAAACTTCAAATCTGTAGACGAGTAGCATCTCTCCCTCTTCTTTCTGAACAATCCTCATAAGAAGTTCCAGGTTCGTATGAAAGTATGCTTAGGGGCGCTCAAACCCTCTTCAAGCCCACCCAGAGATCGTTGGCTAACTTAGTCGTAATCGTCATGCCCTGCAGCATGGGCCGATCATCTCTGGCTTCGATGCTACCAAATGTCTGGAAAAGCCTCACGAGGAAGTAGCCCATCTGTGTGAGCGCAAACTGTTGTCCGATGCAAACCCTTGGTCCACCAGAGAACGGGATGTATTCCCACCTGCGGCTGTCAATAGCCGATATCGGGAAGAAAAATAGGGGGAAACTCACGAGACGCGTAGTTCGCTCCATCGCTCTGGACGGAATTCCTCGGCGTCTGGGCCAAATATGTCCTCTCTGCGCTGGATGGCGAAGAAAGACCACCGCACGGCATTTCCCTTAGGGACGAACACCGGCGACTTTCCATCGGGTCCGCCGCCCACAGGAAGGACGGTATCCCTTGCAGCAGAGCGGGAGAGGCTTGCGACAGGAGGAAATAGACGAAGAGCTACCACGTTGTAAGCACATATATTTTTCTCTTCTTCCGCCACAAAACCTTGGTAGAGTTGAGCCTACCTTCTTTCATTACCATGTTCAGGTACTTCATTTGCTTCAGGGTCTCCCACGTGATCTCGGCACCACCTAGGCTGTCAATTTCGGTCCTCAAGGTCACAACGATATCAGGGCGCCTGGCAAGGACCCATAGCAGCGATGCCAAGATACCGGCGGTCGTGTCTCGGCCAGCAAGGATAAGGGCAAGAAGCTGTGACCGAATGTACTGAGGATCCCGTCCAGAGTCGACCATCTCATTGAGGAAGACGTAGCTGCGTTCGGGGGCTCGCTTCTCAGCTTGCACCTTCTCCACGTAGTCATCGACAAAGCGGTGCACGAAACGCAGGCCTTCGTCAAACTTTTTATCCCTATCCAGGAAGGCCATGACGCCGAGGCGAGCGCGGTTCGCCGAGCGGGCGTTGACGTAGTCGAACGTCTTAAAGAACTCGACGGCTTCTGCCGAGGGATTTGTGAGCGTGTTTGTCGAGTGTCCAAACCTGAAAATGTGAGACTATTGGAACCACTTGCAGACGGAAGATGCCTACATGAATTCGGTGGCAGAGTCCATGGTCATCCTGTACAAGAGATCCTGCAACTCCACCCTTTGACCATCTTTGGGAATCTTGTCGAGGAAGCGATTGACATGTTTCTTGAAGCATGCCAAATCGGCTATCTGGTTCCGGACGAAGCTGGGGCGCATAGTGGCTCGAGCATCGTGCCAGAGCGCACCGTTGGCCGAAAAGATGGCATGAGGGCCGAGGATGGGCAGGACAGCGTCGAGTCGTGGGCCAGCGACGACCCAGTCATCAAAGGACGATGCGAGAATTGCCTTGAGGTTCTCCGGCTCGTTTGTCATGAGAACCCATTTGCCGAGCGCCTTGACCCAGAACGTGTTGCCGACGCGCTTGAAGGTGCTCTGCCAGTGCTCCAGGAGCACGTTGCCCTTCATGGCCTTGAGCGAGAGTCGTAACCAATCAAGCCCCAGTATCGGGTCAGAATGGGGGTACACAGGTGCAGGGAGGCAGCTCTGGGAGCGCATCTTGGACAAATACCTGGCCTTGCTGTACTGGGTCATGGCAATCGGAGCCAGGATCATGGCGAGAACAGGTGATGCGGCATAGTGGACGGGAGTATTGTGTCGATTGGTCTTGGTCTGAGAGAAGTATACCTCCACAACGGTCCATGAAATATAGGCAGTTAGGACAGCCGACAGGCAAAAGTGAACAATGTGTGGTGCCATGGCCGGTGTGGTGATGTTCACGACGCGGAGGCTTGGTGTCATGCCATCTAGAAATGATGAAAGCCGGGCAATGGCTGGATTGTCGCACCTTATAGTACCAACGACGAGTCAGCTCAGCCAGCTTGAATTCATCCCGATGCAACCCAGGGGAGGGGGGGGTTCGATCAGCCATCGGCGTGAAGCACGTGAAGGCGAGGTGCGGGGGAGCTCAACATCTTCAGAAGAAAGGGAAAACTTAATGCTACGCTAATCGCGAAGGAAATTCATATTCCCCGATTGATGACGGCCCTACTATTGATGGCCAAATTCATACAGACTCATTCCCGCAGGGTCGGTTCATAGTAAGGATACGACGTAGGCAAGAAACCACAACATACCATGTAGTGTGTGACGTTGACCCCGGTAGGTCCCGCGGTGCGTAGATCCCGGACTCCGGCCTTCACTGGGTGGCAGGGTCGCCTTCTGCTCCGTGCAGAGCATTATAGTAGGCGACCACGTGTATTTCTTTGGCCAGTGGCCCACCCCGTTGACACCAATAACGGGAGGCGCAATGTAAGCTTCGCTATCGCAGGGAGGAGTGGTCTGTCCTCCACGGGCATACTTGTAAGTAGAGCAGCAGCGGCGGTTCCGAGGCGGCAGAACAACAGACGTATTACTTCCAACGAGAAGGTGATATTACTCACGAATCTTGGCACCCTGTTTAAGTTATGAATCTAAACTTTCGGAGGGTTTCAACAAGAACATTCGCCTGGCAGAAGCAAGGAATGCACGACAGCCCTCTTCACGGCGGATTTTAGGGTTTGCGATCCGGAACCTCTGGCAGCTATAACCAACTTCTATATGACAAGCAATCTCCGAGACTTGCCGGCAATGCCGAGGCAGCGAGACTTTTCTATTTTCAGGGCAGTTACTGTTGCCAGCGCTGTCGCCGTGGTAAGCTATGCTTAAGAGTCCGAATTGGTTTCGCGTAATCGCCTGCTCACCGAGCACTCGCAGTTGGGTACGCGTCAGTCTACATGTACGTAGAGACTTTAACTCGTTTCCACTACGTCTCCGGTAGTTCTACTGTGACTTGGAGGGTGCTCGAACCCTTCTGCGTAGGCATCGTTGAGCCCTCAGCGACCGCATCGCGTTCCCTTGGGCTAGGCCCCTAGGAAAACCATCCGATAAATAACGAAAAGGATCCTGTAGACCTACCTGTTTCATTACCTCTAGAGGCCTTATTTGTTTCATATGTGCTTGGATTCAGTGGATAAATGCAGTCGGGGTGTAGTGCTCGACCCAGGCGGATAGCAATGGTGTTGATGCCGTCCACGATAGAAGAGTGCTGCCCCGGCCGTGGAGGATGTCAAGTACAACGAGGCAAGACAAGTCCGCTGGGCCCTCCACATGTACGTAACCCCACATCAATGTGCCTTGCTCCACGACTGCCGCCTATTTCCTTTCCAAGACAAGATGATTATCGTACGGCTGTAGACTCACCTTTTTCAAGATTCCTGTGCTGTCTCCGAATGCGCAGGTGCCCATGATAACATGCGTCGTCGAGCCCAGGGCAAGCGAGGTAGCAATGTCGCTTGCACTAAGCAACGGAGCAATGACTATTAGGTAGGTGGGTTAGCTAGAATCCGGTACCAGAGACTGGGAATCTGTATACCAAAGGTCTAGCCAAGCACTACTATACAACCTACGGCTGGTGGGACATCACCAGTGCTGAAGATTCAGACAGTTGTCCAGGCCGGAATGACGCTGGGGGCACTTGACTCAGAGGCTCAGTACATGCCCATCCTGCGTTGCGAAGACACCGGCGGTGAGATCGGCCGCGGCTCAGTTCCTGCACCTTACCAGGGTGTGGGCGCTGAGGCTGTGGGGTGTGACTGTTCCAGAAGGACACCAGGTGCTTGGGGAGATCTTGAGGATATGAGGTTCGAAGCCATTGTGGGATCCACCCCCACCTTATTGGTCCACTTGAACTGAGCTCTCCAAACCACCAAACCACCAAACCACCAGACCTGACCTCATCCTCATCGCTTCACCTTCCTCCATCCACCTCCCCATCACCATCAACACCGGCAACCCCACCGTCCCCTGCGACGCACCGAATACCGCCCAAGATGAAGCTCTCCCTAGCCGGCCTCCTCGGCCTCTTCTCCTGCGCCGCCCAGGCCGTCCAAACAACTCTGACGCTCTCCATTCCCACAACCTCGAACCTCAACCCGCAGACCCTCCCGCCGCAGACGCACGCCACGCTCTCGACGCTGCACGCCACGCACGCGGCCGCCCTCTCGCCGCACAACACGTTCACCTTCCGCAACCTCACCGGCCCGGCCTCCTACCTGCTCGACGTCCACTGCACGACCAACATCTTCGTCCCGTACCGCATCGACGTCGCCGAGGACGGCTCCCTCTACGCCTGGGAGACGTACCGCGGCAACGACTGGGACAACAAGGGCGAGGCCATCCAGGGCAAGGAGTTCTCCACCGGCGGCAAGGGCTTCGAGGTCCGCGCCGTCGGCGTCAAGGGCTACTTTGTCGAGCGGAGCAAGTGTATGTCCCCCCCCCCCCCTTGGCTTCCTCGATTATAAGCCCTTCCCAACTCCCCAGCGTACATTTTTTCGTCGCACGAACTAACCGCAACGGGTGCTCCCCGCGCGCAGTCTCGATTGTCAACATTGTCATGAAGAACCCCATGATCCTCATGGGCATGGTCACGATGGGCATCTTCCTCGGCATGCCGTACATGCTCAAGAATAGTGCGTACCTCTCTCTCCACTGTCCTTCCCTCCCACCCCGTGACCCGTCAGCGGGTCAGTTTGCAGTCTGTCGTCGGGTGCGCGAAAAGGGTCGGCTGCTCGAAACGGATCAGATCACGCGGCAGCACCAAGCAGCACGAATGTACTAACATGGCTCTGCAGTGGACCCCGAAATGCGCAGGGAATTCGAAGAGGCCCAGCGCAGCAACCCCATGAGCTCGCTGCTCGGCGGAGCGGCCAACCAGGCCGGCGGCGGCGGCAACCCCATGGGCAACTTTGACGTCGCGGGCTTCCTCGCGGGCGGGGGCTCCAGCTCTGGCTCTGGCGCCGCTTCGGGCTCTGGAAAGAAGAACGGAAAGAGGTAAAGCAAGGCCACGGGGGGATGGAGGACGCGCCGTCATGGTCGACAGCCGTTCGCAGGCGAATATTGAGAATGCGATATGTCTGAAGAATCTGTACACGAAGCAAGCGACAAAGGGGCGACGGTACGCTGCCGGACGGGACCTGCGCACTAGACACGGCTTGCAGTGGCATCATTCACAGGACAGTTATGCCTAGGATGAAGCAATGCGAAGCGCCTTTATAAACAAATTTCATATCCGGCCGTACACTTGTAAATGGAAGCAAATGCGAAGGAATCGAATTAACAACATGGACAGAGCTGACAGCGGTTAAGCCATGCCAGGCGCATTCATCTCAGAGCAGTTGACCAGTCCATCCACACGAAAATCAAAAATCCAACATCAGCCCAACTTCAACTACTACGCCTGCATGCCGTCGCTGGCGCATCGTTTACTCGCCAAAGTCACCACCATCATCCATACCGTCCTCTGCAGCACGATTAGCACCTGGGTGTTGTACATTGTTGGTGAGGGTCCTTACCGTATCCGTCCTGATACGCCTCGTCCTGCGAGTCGTTGAAGCTGTTCGCCAGCATGGCACCACCGAGCATACCGGCACCGGCACCGAGCATCATGCCACCCGCCATGCCCATACCACCGCCGCCGCCGCCTGGTCTCCTGCCGCCAGCTTGCTGATAGCCGGGGTAGCCGCCGCCGTGCATGGGATAGCCCTGCTGAGGGGGGTAACCACCATACTGCTGTTGAGGCGGGTAGCCGCCATACTGCTGCTGGGGCGGGTATCCTCCGTACTGCTGCTGGGGCGGGTAGCCGCCCTGCTGGGGGTAACCACCATACTGCTGCTGCGGCTGGCCGCCGTAGCCGTGGCCGGGGTAGCCACCCTGGGGCATATGACCGCCGCCACTGCTGCCCTTTACTTTGCCTAAGAGCTTGCCCATGAGGCCGCCGCCGCTGCTCTTGCCGCGATCTTCGGGACGCGGGGGCAGCTGCTGGGGGAAGCTGCCGCGCGTGTCACTCTGCTGCTGCTGCTGCTGCTGGGGCGGGCCGGCGGCCTGGGCGGGAGGAGGCTGAGAGGAGCTTGCGCCGGGCTGGGGGCTGGCGGAAGCCTGCGTGTAGGGGTTGTGCTTCACGTCGGAGGGGGTAGATGGGTTGTCGCCGGGGCGAGGGGCGTATCCGGGAGGGGGGCCATCTGGGTTGTCGTTCTGGGGCGGCAGCGCCGGCTCGGTGGGCTTGTCCCATTGGGACTGTTTCGTGTGGAGATTGACGTAGAACCTGGAAATGTGAGCGAACTGTCTGATCCGATGTTGCGACAGGCGCAGGCAGGTGAAAGAGAAGCTTCGAGGCTCGTCACTACTCACCAGGCGTTGTACTGTGTGTTCCAGCGCGCTGTCCAGCCAGGCGGAAGCTCGGGAGGGGGAGGCCCCGATGGCGCTTCGAAATCGGCCATGTGGGGGGTCAGAGGTGGACGCAGTTTCGATGTGAGAATGTACTATCGTGATTGCAGATTGTGGATGAGAATGCGCAACGTAGTGACCTGGCGCAGCCGTGGTGAAGGTTGTAGTAGGTTGACGATGATGCCAGAGAAAGAGGGGGGGGGGGAGAGAGTCGCGGAAACGCAGATGACGAAACCCCCGGACTTTTAGCACTCAGGCGCTGCCTGCAGGTCAAGTCAAGTCAAGTGGACTCTTTCCGCCACGCCTGGGTCCCTACCTAGGCTGAGGCAGTAGGGAAGCTCCAGGCTCGGAATGCGGTTGCCGACTGAGAAGTCACCTTACACCTTGTGCGTCAAGTTGGCCTTCGATTTGCCCCTCATTGCGTCGGAGACACCCCGCTATCGTCGAGCCACGGCCAATGCGCATCCACCGCCCAGACACCCCGGCGAGCAATGGCGCACTGTAGCATCGTCGCGACCCTTGTCGCCACGCCCGCCGCGCCCTCCAGCGCCCAGGGTAGCTCCTGCCACACGTTCCTGCACGCTGCACGCTGCACGCTGAACTCCGTCGTTCTACAGCGCAGCCCATGCCCCCTAACAGTCGCCCTGCGAAAAGCGACCCTCGGCCCACGCGTGCTGTAGGGTAGGGCAGGCAGGGCACCCAGACAGCCAGGGCCATGGTGTGGCTGGTGCAGGCCTCCAACGATGACATCGTGACCAGGCTTCGGGCCTCAGCTTTTTCCCGTCCTCGTCTCTGCTGGTCATCATCATGTGGCAAGCCCATCCAAAGAGGAAGGCAGGGTGTTTCCCCCCCCCTTTTGTTCCCGTCACCTATCTGCCAACCAGAAGCGGTGTGCCCCCGAATCAGTTGTATCCTCATGGCCCAGCCTGGTTCTTCTCGCCCCCTCCCCCCGCGTGCCCGCCAAGTGAAAACACCTCCTCACTAGCCTTGGCCTTCCTTCCCTCTGTCCCTGTCCCAACACGGACGGTTTGCTTTCCCCCCAGCACCATGGCCACTGTGCGCTCCTCTCGCCCAGTGAGGGCGGGATCCCCCATCTCGATTCATCCGCCGCCCGGGGCGTAGGAGGGAGGGCTGCGCAAGCTGGGGTGGCGCAGCCCACGGAAACTGCACGGTGGGCCATGTCCTGTACTGTGTTGAAGGGAATCCCAGAGCAGAGCCTCACTCGCTTCTTTCCAGAACGTCCCCCATTCTGTAGACCACTTTTTTGACATGAAGCTGAAGCTGAGCTCGACCCATCGTATCGTCCATGTGCCTGGCTCGGTTGATGTCCGAAGCCCCCCCCTCCTCCCCCTTCCTCCTCCTCCTCCACGCAGGACACCCAGCCCCTCTCGGTGGACTCCTTGGCTGGCCTCGTCACTGGTCCTTCTGCTCTACGCACCAGCATGAAGCTCATTGCCCAGCAAGTCTAAGTGGTGGTGCTAAGAAGCGTGCCTTTCTTGATCCTGCACATCATTCGCATTAGCCACTTGCCATGTGTAGTCGTGGAGCCCAAGAGAACCATGCGACAGCCAAGACCAGACGGACAACGAATCAATGATGAGTTCAAACTTGCATTCCTTCTAGATGCGTTTCGCTGCCGGTACTCAGTAACACCAAAAAGCACCCCCGTTCCCGAGCGCTGGAGGTCCATGGTCGACAAGACGACGTCCCGATCCCGGTCCCGATCCAACGCCAAAACCGACTCTGACAACGAAAAAAAAAGAAAAAAAACCCCCCAGGAACAGAAAGAGACGTAGAAGACTGTTCCTCATCAAGGCAAGTCCCGATCATCACGACGCCTCTCCCCAAAGAGATACGCCGCTTCCATGCAATACCCGCCACTCCCGTTCCGCATGAGCTTCTCGCTGCCGTAGCAGATAATGGCCGCGTCCACGATACCGCTGAGTATGTTCTCCATGGCGCCCATGACTGAGAAGCCGATGAAGCTGGCGACGATGCCGACAATGTAGGCGTACGCCGACCCGCGGGTGCCCATGCCGTCCGACGCCGCGATCCGTAGCTGCTTCGCCGTCATGACCCAGCCTGCGAACCCGAGCGCCGTGGCCATGATGAAGCGGGTCGCGTAGAGGAGCATTTTGGCCAGCCGGTACGGCAGCGTGGGCGACCGGGCACCGCGCAGAGATGACGTGAAGACGTGTGGCGTCAGAGTCGTCGTCGGGCGCCCCGGCGACAGGAACTCCATGCGACTGAGACCACGCGCGGCCGCCTGCAGGTTCTGCGAGTGTATAGCGCCGTACGTAATGGTCAGGGGGTTCGTCAAGGCAGCGATGGGCGTAGGGATGATCCGTGAGCTGATGGCTTCAATGATATTCGACAGGCTCCTGGGAAGAACAAGCAGAGGGGCCCGGATCATCAATGCCAGGAACGTCTGCTCGCAGATGCTGCCGAATATCGTGGTCAAGGCGTGTCCCATAGCAGCCATGACAATGTCGTTGGAAGACGGCGCAGGCGCCGCCATGCGGTGAAAGTACCATTGCGATACTGTCGCCGCTGTTGTCGCTCGCTGCACCGAGTTGATGACGCCGACTGTCCACATGTACATGAGAATGAACCAGACGCCGAGCCACCAGCTGGAGACCCGGATGACAAACCGTGCGAGGCTCTTGGAGAAGTAGCCACCGAGGAAAATGCGCGTGAACATGCCCATCCAGATCCAAGTCCACACCACAATCAACGCCAGACAGGCAAAGCCCAGGACGAGAAGAGCCGAGTTGGCCGCCAGGATGCGGCTCGCGAATTCGAGAATATCCACCGCCTGCCTGATGCTGTGACGAGCTTTGATGACGAGGAAGACCCAGACCACACAGCTCACAGCTGGCACCAGAGAGGCCCACCGCAGTGCGCGGTCCTGGAAGCTCGCCCCATGCGTTGAGCCCTTGAAACTCGACACGAACGCGTAAAGCGCAAAGGTGCCCATGATGACGGGGACGGCAACGACGATGAGGCCCGCAAGGGGGCGGGCGAAGGACCGCAGAGCCGCAAGCCAGAAAAGCGCCACGATGACCGAGATCAGAGTGTCGACTGCGAGCATGTGGAAGGATGCGTGCAGTGTTGTGTAAATCGTGTCGCCCATGCCCTTGCGTGTAGACGTATGCAGCCACACCAGTACGAAGGTCGAAAGCAGGGCTGCAAGAAGAATGAGAAACGCCCAGGCGAAGAAGGGGTCGTACTTGAATATCTCGCCCTCGGCTAGTGGTACAGTGGCTGGCATCACCTGGCTCTCCGCCTCGGCTTCCTGTTGCTCGTCGTACTCGGACTCGTTGGTTGACTCCCTACGAAGCATGAACTTGTTCCGATCCGCCTTGCCCTGGAACTTCTGGAAGGCGGGTGGGCTACTGTCGTCTTCCAGCTCGCCCGTCAGCGACGCTGGGGGATCGTCGTATTCCGTCTGGGACTCTAATCCGACGTCGACCATTTTCGGGTTTCCTTCGGAGCTGTGGTTGCTGTCCCGGTCGGTCGCATCTCGTTGCACATCTTCCGCCTCTTCGTCGATGGCTCCTTGCCCCCTGCCACGCCCGCTGAAACTCCGTGTGCCGTTCCAGCTGCTGCGAATGCCCCTCCTTATGCTCCGATCTTGATAACGTCGGCTGTGGCTGCCTTCGTTGCTCTGGTCGAGCGAGCCACGGCTCGCGTCGGGGTCCGTCTCCGTGCTCTCGGCAAGCTTGCTCGCAGCGGCGACGCGACGGGACCTCTGCAGGGCAAACAAGTCGGCCGCATCCCTGTCGCGCTCGTCCTCGTCGTCATCCTCCCGGTACTCGTTCAGCGTGCTGTGGAAGAGCGGTGCATCCTCGCGGGCCACGGACATGCGGGAAGCGAAGCCTAGCTGCCCGAACCGTGAACCGCCGGCAACGTAGGGATTGCCGGTGTACCCCCTACCGAGAAAGGAGCGGCCGCCGGGGTTTCGTGTCGATCGTGCGTTCCGGTCGGAGGGCTGTCGAGGCGGGCTGTCGCCGTTGTCGAGCTGTCCGCCGAAATTGGATATCCTACTCTGTGACTGCGCCAGGAAGCGCGAGGCATCTGCCCGACAACGTCAGAGCAACGTCTAACAGTGAGTGATGAGAGGTCACGGCGCGGGTCACTCACATTCCGAAAACATGGTGCTCCAAACTCCGGGGACCACCTCCCCTCTGGAACACGAGCGTTGTTTGCCTTCAAGTATGCCTTCGAATGGCCCAGAGTCGACTTCGGGGTGGTGATTGGGAGTCCAGGCAGATAAGGCTGGAGGAGGGGGGAGCTGCCTAGCGATAACAAAGGCGATGGCGGTACGGCCTCTGGGTGTATTGGGATGTGATGGCGAGAGTTCAACAACGAAAAGAAGACGCAGGAAGAGTATGTATTGTTGGTGCAGAGAAAGCTGCAGTCCGGTGGCCGTGCTGTCACCAGTTTCAATCGAGGGTCATGAGGTTCGGATAGACAGTCGCAAGAAGAGAGATGAAGGATGGCGAGTGACCGATTGCCGGAAACAGGTCGGTGAGCCAATACGCCAGTGGTGCCAGTGCACCCAATCCGCATGACTGAATGACTAGGTAGGAATGACTGATGACGGGACGGCAAGTGCGCGGGACCTCTCCCCTGGACTGAGCGCCGGCCTGAGCGCCGGCCTGAGCGCTACGTGACGCTGCTGCAGCCTGATGGGCCCCGCATGGAGCACTGCACAGGTTCCAGTGGTCACTGTCTCCACCCGACGGACAGGCGAGCACTGATTACGGCATCCACGTACTGGAGATGTTTTGTCATCTATCAACTCCATGGTTTGTGCTACTTTGTCTGTCTCAGTGGCTTGCTGGTCAACATGTATTTCTTACCGCCTCACTCTCACCCGTGCCCGTGTTCGTTGCTTCTCATGACTTGAGCAGTCTTTCATGACGCTTCCTCCACATTCGCTTGTCTTTTTCAGCAGGGTATGACACAGGTTCGTTGACAGCAGCCAGCCGGGACGAGCGACACATATCCATCCTGTCCTCCCCCCCCAGACACGATGGACTGCTCGACGCCCTTGGTACACGGCTTCGCATCCATGCTCTCGTCACCCACAACCTGAGGCATCTCGACAGCGACCTGGTCGGTCTTTCCTCGAAGGTGGGGGGGGACTATGATCGGCCAGAAATCATTAGTGGTGTGCACATCCCACCTGCACTGTTCGGCAGCAACAGTCTCGCGATATTGCTTCGCAAACGTGGTGACTCCTTTGCGCGCAGCTCCCTCGCGCTCCGACTTGAACTGCACCAGGAGGCTGAATGTCGACCTCCGATCACTGACAAAGGTCGTGCCGTATGACGATGATCGCTTGGGTGGAACCGGGTTCCAGTTACCCAACTCCTTGCCATCTACTTTGCTCCCACGGAACTGGCGGTGGAGAATGGCAGGCGTAAAGCCGCCCCAGCCCATGCACACAAGTCTCGGAATACGCCATCGGGGGATCCAGCCATAGAACGTTTTGGCCTTGCCGGGTCTGCAGTCACTGAAGGAGAAAGCGAATGCCTTGCGTTGGCTTTTCTTGAGCAACACGACACCTCTTCGGTAGATTTGGTCGAGCTCTATGTTACGACCGCGCTCGATGAGAGGGCCCAAGAGGGCATAGTCGGCTGCTTCCATTGGCCCGTCGTAAGAATGGCAGTAAACGACAGAGTCGCCACGTCGAGAAGACTCATCAAGGCTCTAGTTTTGGTTGAAGTACTCGACGCTGGACTCATCATCGTCTTCTCCTTCATCAGTGGCCCGAGAGAACTCGCTCGAAACAATGACCCAGACCTGGCGGTCGACCAAGCTGCCGGGACTCGGCATCGGGTAGGCTCTCGAGGCCAAGGTTGCTTCTGTACCATCGCAGCCGGTCGGATTGAGGGCCATGTCGAATCGAGGGTACTGGGCTTGAGGATACTGCTTCCAAATCGGTTCGGGCTTCTTGCTACGAATCTGCGGAGCAGGTTCAACAACGTCTTCCTCGCCAAAGTGCCAAGTGTTGTTTCTGAAGGCCTCGTTGTCGAATACCCAGCTGTAAGTCCCATTCTCATGAGACAAGCCGTTGATTGCACTGTTGTCTACAGTATTGATCTCGCAATGGGCTTTTCCAAAGTTCCGGTGATTATTATCTTCGTCGGTATGCAGATCGTTTGTTTGATCAATATGATACACGCTGTCGGCTTGAGAACCGCCGGTGTATGAGTCGATCTTCTGGAGCACCACAAGACTAGAGTCGTCTGCGTTGCTCGAAGCCGTGTCATCAGCGGTCGTATCTGATGACCCGTCTTCTGAAATGCCGTCGCTCAGAGCACCTTTGGGAATACTATGTGCGGCAAAGCTGGGGTCGTCTTCAGCAAGCGAGACGACTCGTGTTCCACTCTTTGAGCTGACTTCGCCAACAGAGCTTTGCGACCCGTCATTATCAAGACCATGGATGAGACCATCGATGGGTGGCTTGTTGGTGAGAGTCGGAGGTGCAATGCCGCCGGAGCCTTCATCAACAAGTGAGGCATATGCGTCGTCGCTGCTGAAACATTCATCTCCTGCAACGAATTCGAGTGTAGGTAGCAGTTGAGGTTCGTGCATAGGGATTCCAGCTATGTCAACGCGTTCAACAGAGTCGTCGTCTTGCCGGGTCTCAGGTTTAGAGTCATCGTCCATCGTGGCGTTTCCGACACCGGTTGCCTTGGCGTGAGTAGTATGTCCCATGGCACCTGAGTCTTTGATCGGAATCTTGAGAGAGCTTATGTCGCTGAGGTTGTCAAATCGATAGCTCAATTCCCGCTCAGTAAGAATGGACAGTGCCCAGAAGAGAAATTGTCGGTGCAGTGCAAGTTAGGCCGTTCTTCGAGCACATGTTAGTTGGCGTCCGTGTAGATGAAGAAGCAGGGTAGAAAGCGGACAACGGAGCAGAAGAACTCGGTAGAACCGAAGTAAGGAACTTACCCGTGGATGAAAGTTAACGAAGGGGCGTCGAGGCTTGGATGTAGTCGAATCCAACCCATACTCCGAGTGAGGAGTACCAAAATATGGTCCACTGGGACGAAGGACTTTCGGCCACACGTCAATGATGCTGTAGTCGTGTCTGCGTTGACAAGATAAGCTCTTCTAAGGTACCTAGGTAAGGTTAGGTACCTTAGGTGTAGGTACTGTAGAAGGGAAAGTTGGTGCCCAGGTAACGTCGGTTATATTTGGCAAGAACCCCCCTGGTGCGTCTCTGAAGCTGTCGTGGAAAGAACTTCCGGTAAGGGCAGGCACGAACGACTTCTGACAGGGCTGTACAAGTCGGAGTCTTTTCGTTCGGTTGCAGCAAATTTCTTATGAATATTCCGCTCGTGACGAGAGTTCGCATCTCTTCATTCCACAACCTGCGCCCACGCACTATAATGGCCTGGGCTGCGTGCCCTGAAGACAAGTGCCTGAGCGGATCATTGCGGAGGTTGTAGAGTAGCTTCACGAGGTTTTGCATCTCATATCAATATAAAATAAGTCACCATACCTTCTTCAAGCAACACCAGTTTAGCATTTTGACATGCTTGGTACCGAGATTGTGCCAGCACTCGAATTGGAGCCTGGATGACCCCGTTTACAGGCACGATGCTGCACCTGCTGAGGTTCTTCTGCACCTGTAACTATCTAGGTAAGTAACTTGTGGCAGGCCAGCTCGAATTAATCAGAGATACAACGAATTATTGATCAAGCCTTTGGCTGGTCCATTTGCAATAAATACCTTGTGATGCCGCGGAGTCTCGGGACACTTGACCACTCGAGGTGTCAGGTCGCTTATCGGAGTATCATCCCTGAATGGCGGGGTCTCGGAGAAACACGACAGACGGCGCACTACTAAACCCACGATGACCTCGTGGTGGATGTCCGGGGAGTTTCGGGGTACCGGATTGCGCAGGATGAGGAAAGAATATAAGAACAAAAGGGACCTTTGACAAGCTCAAATTCACTGATGGACTCGCGACGCCCATTCTCGCTATCATTATCACCAATCGCCCTCTTTCAACCGTCCTTTATTGTGCTCTTATTACAATCCCCACGCCGCCAACCATGACAGTTAAGCCGCTCGGCACGCCGCCGACAACTGTGAGCCTTAGTTCCATAGCTCTGCCATTGCCCCCATCAGCTTTCTTTTGCTTACAGTAACAGTTTGCCGAGATCACAGCTCAGGAGAAATCACTGACGCTGCCTCACTTTACCGCTGAAGATGCCTTTGAGATCGGCGTCTTGATCCGGAATCGACTGAGAGAAGTTGCGGAGCAGGCGGCAGTGATCAACATCACCCTCGCGAACAACAAGCAGTTGCTATTCCATGCCACCTCAAGACCAGGGACTGTGCCGGAGAACGACAACTGGGTTGCCCGCAAGAGGAACTTTGTCCTGAGATTTGGATGGAGCTCCTGGGCGGGCCACAACCTCTTTGACAAGGGCAACGAGGAGAACTTCAAGGCTCGTTTCCAACTGGGAGAGACGGCTGGCGACTACGCAATTCATGGTGGTGGCTTCCCTGTCCGTGTCGACGGTGTTGAGGGGCCGATTGGCGCAATCGTTGTGAGCGGGCTGGCACAGGAGGATGATCACCAGGTTATTGTTGAGTCCTTGCAAGCTTTCCTGGAAGCGCAGAAGTAGACTGAACGTGGTCTGTGGACCCAAACTAGAGCCCATGTCATAATTGAGTGCGATTGTTCCACGTTGCTAACCCTTGCTGATCAGAGAGGCCATCGTCTCTCTTGACGAAGGTGAGATGGCCTAACTTGCATATGACAAGTCGTCCAAGCGTCTCGATACAGCCATAATGGGAAGGTGCGAATAGTGTACGGAAGGAATGCTTCGACGAAACACCAGATCCAGTGCGGCTCCCCCTTCCACCCCCTCCGAGTTGGCTGTGCAAGGGGATTGTGCGAGTCAGCTATCAACTCCCATCCAGACATGCTCGTGGCAAAGCATCACCATTTGAGCAATACCTTCCGACATTCCCAGAAGCTTATCAATCAAACAGCCCCGAACCCCTCTCAGATCCGGAATGATCAGCCTGTAAGAATCGACACCGACCGAAGGCCGACGTTGCGGCATGGCGTGATGCTCCCGCATGTATCGCAATACGTCGATTGCGCCATCGGTCAACGACCCGCGCACCCCGGGATATGGCCCCCAATAGCAGTATAAGTCAACTACGAATGCGTATGAGTTGGCAATGTCTACACGGCTCGTTAACACAGATTACACCAGTGCGCCTCTTTCAATATGCCTACAGAGTTCATCAGTCTCACATTTCCAAATGGCTCTACGGAGCTCAACCCCATTCCGGGCGCCGGCATTGACCTGGACTACCTGATCCGGTACGCCCGAAGCCTGGACGACTATGAATTCAATTACACCCTGGTGCCGTACGGCTCATCCTTGTATGACCCTTTCACCGTCGGCGCAACAATCGCGGCTGTAACGAAGAAGCTCAAGGTCATCATTGCCCTGCGGCCGAACACGTTGTACCCCACCGTCGCCGCCAAGGCCCTGGCCACGCTCGACCAGCTCAGCAGAGGTCGCGCTGTGGTGCACTTCATCGCCGGCGGCAGCGACGCTGACCAGGCTCGTGAGGGTGACTTCCTGAACAAGGAGCAGCGGTACGAGCGGTTAGAAGAGTACATCAAGATTCTGCGTCGCGCGTGGGCAACTGCGGAGCCCTTTGACTGGGACGGCAAATATTACCAGTTCAAGGATTTCAGCAACGGGGTGCGGCCGTTCAGCAACAACCACATCGACGTCTCGGTTGGCGGCTCCTCTGACGATGCGTACCGCATCGGAGGCGCGCTCGCCGACATTTTCGGCCTCTGGGGCGAGCCCCTCAAGGAGACGAAGGAGCAGATTGACCGCATCTACGCCGAGGCCGAGAAGGCGGGCCGCACCGACCGCCCGCGCATCTGGGTGACGTTCCGTCCCATCGTTGCCGAGACGGACGAGCTGGCCTGGGCCAAGGCGCACCGGACGCTGGACGCGCTCAACAAGAACAGCCCCAAGGGCACCGGCCTCAATGCGCCGGCCGCCGGCGCGCCCCAGAACGTGGGATCCCAGCGTCTCCTGGAGATTGCCAAGCGCGGTGACGTGCAGGACCGCGCCCTTTGGTATCCCACGGTGACAGCCACAAACGCGCGTGGCGCATCAACGGCGCTGGTCGGTTCCTATCAGACCATCATCGACTCCCTTCTGGACTACGTCGACCTTGGCGCGGAGCTCATCTCCATCCGAGGGTACGACAACTACAATGATGCTGTCGATTATGGGCGGTACATCCTGCCAGGCGTGCGGGCTGTCCTGAAGCAGAGGGAGCAAGGCACACATGGTGAACAGGGCGCGAATGGTGCTTCCAGCTGATTCGCAGGAGCTTGATAGTCGCCAGATCATCGACAACATGGCTGAGAGGCAGGTTGAAGGTGCTTTCATCGTCGGACATTCGTGGGATATCTCGGCGAGTGCAGTGCGAAGGTAGAGGTGTCGAATACAGTAAAATTGCATCTTGACGTATATGAATCATGGCATGGTGAAACGTCTACAGTTGTTCGCTGCTGTGCTCTCTAGAGTACCAATCTGTCTTGCCTTGGGTCAGTATGGGGTCAGCACTTTGGACGATCCTTTGCAAGCGTATTCTGGCAAGGTAGCTGTGATGGACTGTCAAACATCGGGCTTTGATACAGGTGTTTCGACTGCGCGGACCGGGACAGCCTGCTTTTATGGTCCACGAGCAGCCAGTCTCAGGCTCATAGATGGCATGGATAATAACTGCATGGCTGGATGGCTGGATGGCTGGATGGCATGGAAAGCCGGGCCAGTCTCGGCACGCATGCTGGTCTCGGATGTCAATGTCGCAATGGGGGGGGGGAGGTTCCCTCGCTTATCATCTGCCCAACTTGCGTCACCGATAAGGACGGTTCAGAATGGAGAGAGCCCCACACGCACCGCAAGCACAGCTCGTTGGGACACGGACTTACAGGCCTACAAGGCTCCGACTACACAGCACTTTAGCTCGTGACAAGAGCTTCCATCATCACCTGCACGGCACATCGACAACCCTCCTGATCGACCCATCTCACCCCATATACCGCCTGGTCGTCCATCGCTCCTCTTCTTCTCTGACACGCAAAGCACAAGATCCATTCGAGCGTCTCAATCGCACCCTTCGACCTCCATCACCACTCGCTATCGCCGCCACGTGCTCTCCACAGACGACCACCTCACGATCACCACCACTTCATCCTCCCTCACCACACAATCCCTCCCCATCATGTCCTCACCACCTTGGGACTACATCGCCAAGCTCGTCTGCATAGGCGACTCGGGGTGTGGCAAGTCCAGTCTCACAATCCGCCTCTGTGAGGGCCGCTTCTCCCCGCATCACGACGTGACCATCGGCGTCGAGTTTGGCTCCCGTATCGTCCCCGTTGGGCCCCCTCACTCCCTGCCGCCGCCGCCACCAGCCGCCATCCCAACGACCGACGACGACGCCGCAGATTCCGCCTCCTCAACACCCCCAGCCAACGCACCGGCAAAACCAGAAGGCCTGCCCGAACCCCGCCGGGCGCCCCCGCCCCCCTCCGCCGCCGACGCTCCGCCCCCGCAGAAACACATGAAGCTGTCCCTCTGGGACACGGCCGGCCAGGAGACGTACAAATCGGTGACGCGGTCCTACTTCCGCGGCGCCTCGGGCGCCCTCCTCGTCTTCGACCTCTCGCGCCGCCAGACGTTCGAGCACGTCACCGACTGGCTCAACGACCTGCGCCAGATTGCCGAGCCCGACATTGTCGTCATCCTCGTCGGCAACAAGGCCGACCTTGCCGCGACGGGCGACGGCAGCAGCGGCACCGACAAGCGCGAAGTGTCGCGGGTCGAAGCCGAGGCGTGGGCGCGCAAGAACGGCGTGCTCGAATACGTCGAGACGAGCGCCAAGAGCGGCGAGGGCGTTGAGAAGGCCTTCATGCGGGTCGCCGAGCGCATCTTCTTGAATATTCAGGCCGGCAAATACGACTTGAACGATCGCCGGTCGGGCGTCAAGGGGCAGACGGCGGGCGGGAACAAGCAGATCCTGCTGGGCGATGCGGCCAAGGTTGGCGGCGGGTGCTGTTAAAGAGCAAATTGCTGCGAGCGAGAGCAGCTGCTGAATTTTCATGTCTTGTCTGTATTCGACGAAATACCCGACGTCGATTTGTTCGTTGATTGCCGTTGGTCTTCCCACTGTGTCGCCTGCAAAGGCGTGTACCATTACTCTTCGTCATAGCGATCATCAATTCAATCGAGTACAATCTTGGAGACTCCAGTCAGAAGAAAAAAAAGAAAAAAACGGTTCTCATCTTGCATTAAAGTAGCTTTGAGTTGGCTGTATTTTTCCTTCGCCTGTACGATTTGCCCAAAGCGCAGGAAACTCCCCATGCCCCAAGTGCCTCCTTCCGCCCTTGTCTTTACAAGTTGTTGAAGAGGTGGATGAAAAAAAAGTCATCATTCATCCGTAGCTATGGTGCCATTCTTCTCAGGACTCTCATCGTCCCGTCAGTATCGTATCACGGTCATGTGATATGAATCGCAATGGGAGACTTTAGACGATGGGGTCCGAGATCCTCCACTTGTCAGACCACCTCAGGTAGCTGAACTGCTTGTTCGATCCAACCATGCCGAAGCAAATGGGGATGAAGTTGATGTACAAGCCAATGATGACAAGGTAAAGAACTCCGTAAATGGCGTACTGGATTGTCTTGTTCTTGTTGCGCAGGAACCAGTCGGCAAGGAAGCCGAACGTCAGAATGGCAAAGTACAGCGCAGGGTAGTAGTGGTGGACGTAGGTCACACGGGCCATGGCCACGAATGGCAGGTAGTGGAGAACCCAACCGATGACCGGGTACACACCAGCGTAGTGAATCTGGTCGACCTCCTTGTAGTTGAGGTCGCCAAAGCCACGCTGCCAGCGGAGGACATACCAGGCGATGACGAGACCAAAGACGCCAAGGCCCAGGGTGGTGCCCCAGTAGACGAAGGGGTTGCCAAGGAGGAAGTACTTGACAACAGAGTCGTCCCAGCTGCACATCCTCAGTCCGACGTCAAGGATGGGCCACTGCCACCAGTGCGAGGCAAGGTCGTCCTGTTTATCGGGGTCGGGAACGAGGGCATTGTTGGAGGTCATCATGGCGACATTCAGATGGATAAAGTCATGGATGAAGGGGGACTTGTAGACACCAGGGTCGCTCTTAGGGACTGCGAGGTGGTCAGCTTGATTTCAGGCGCCTTGCAGGTGAACGGTACACTTACGCTTGTCGTTCCAGTGGGCTTCGACGTTCCAGTGAGTGTACGTATCACGGGGGTTGTTCGTCTTAGTACAAGTCACCTCAATCTGTTTGAAACCCCATTGAGGGAGATTCTTGTTGCCGGCGCGAAGGTAGCAGCCGAGCACAGGGTGCTTGAGGCGGAACGCGGTCGTCAGGGTTCGAACCCTGCTGCGGTCGCGAGAGGCAGCATCACGGACAACCTCGATCTTCCAGTGGTCCTTGGCGTCTCCAACAGTCAGGTTGCCGTAGCAGGAAACTTCCTTGTCCGATTTGGTCATGGGAGCGGCAATCTCGTGCGAGTGCAGGTTGCGACCAGTCTGAGCATGGATGAGACGGATAGTGGTGCCGTCAGCAATGTAGCGAGGCTCAGCCTCGGCATCGTAGGGCTCTTCGTCGCGGTTGGGGTAGAAGAACCAGTCATTGTTGGTGTCCTTGTGGTGGTAGCAAGTAACCTGCTGCTGGTTCGAGCCTTCGGGGTAGGTCTGGACGTGGGAGTGGAGTAGACCACCACCATAGCCCATGTTCTTGATAGTCGCACGAGATCCGTAAGCAATCTCAAGAGGGCTGTCCTTTCCGACCTGGGTACCCTTTAGGTTGGCCTGAAACAAGGAGCTCATCTGGGCATCGCCGGGGCCGGTGTGGTCGAGGATGGCGAAGTGGGCGGCGAAGGAGAGCATGTAGACCAGCAGGGGAATGACGATGAGACCAACGACACGGCTGACAACGTGAGCACCAAGGGTCGTGACAGGCATCTTGGTATCGCCAAACTTGTTCCAGAGGTCCTCGATGGTGTAGAGACCAACGAGAGAGGTGACGAAGAGACCGACGAGCTTGACACTGCAGACGCAGCCGATGCTGAGACCAGTCAGGAACAGCCAGAGGAACCACTCGGGCTCAAAGCTGTTGTAACGCTGGTTGTGGAATTTGCTCCAGCAGAAGACGGTGAGCACGGTGCCGCAAAGTAGCATCGAGTCGAGCAGAATGAAGCGGCTGATGGTGGTGTACGAGTTCTCGCACAGAACCATGAGGGTGACGAGCCAGACAGCAGGGCGACGCAGCTTCAGCTCGCGGGCGGTGTAGTAGGCCAGAGGAATACAGAGAATACCGAAGAAGGCGTTGAAGGCGCGCATAAAGGTGTAGTCGACATCGGCCGGGTACTTCTCGCCAGACTTGAATTCGAAGGAGCCGTTGTAGCCAGCAAGAACGCCAGAGAGACCGACGAGCATCTTGCCCAGAGGCGGGTGGACATCGAAGTAGTATTCATGCTTGATGTAGTGGCTGCCGAATTTGCCGAAGTGCGCTTCGTCCCAGGTCACGATGTTGCTGAGACCAATCTTGTAAAGACGGGTGAAGACAGCCACAGCCGTGAAGAGGAGGGGCGCGAGGATGAATTCCCACTCGTCGAGGAAGTCGAGAGCGGTGGGTTGCTGGAGACCATACGTCAGCAGATGTACAAGACACAAGCGGAGCAGGCGTGATATTCATCATCAATCACATACCTTTTTGGCAAGCTGTTTCTTGTTGTCGACCTCGGGCTTGGCCGTCACAGGGACGGACTGACCGGCGGCGATGGGACGCCTCCTGACGCCATCGCCGACGTCAGCGCCAGAGGCGACGACGGGCTTACTGGAAGCCATGTTGGGACGGTCTGAGATGCCGGATGACTATCTAGACGAACAAGTCGAAACACAGCAGAGTGTTGACACCTGCTAGGGGACAAGGCGGATGGAGAGTGGCGCGGTCGGCGAAGGCGCTGGTGGAAAGGGGGGGGGGAGCTCGTAGCTCTTCGGCTCGAATTGAGGATGTGAATGATCGGACGAGTCAGAAACTCAAGGACAAAAGGGACCAACAAAAGGGTCAAGGAGAAGTTGCCGGAGCAGCTGACGACGATGGATCAGCAGCAATTAAGGCCCTTCCTGATGAGAAGAGGCCGGTCCAGCAGAAAAAAGACTACTGGGAAGAAGAGGAGTAGAGCGGCAAGCATTCGACGACACGAAGCTGGGCCAACGTGGGAAGTTTTTGTCGAGTGCGGAAGCGTTCGTTCCCCTTGTGCCAGTTGCTCAAAAGCTGCTGACGCGCCTGCAGCTTTCCTAGGCCTAAGTAAATGCCACCTATGCGCGTCGAGACAGTGTATGGCTAGACGGCTGGGACTGTACAATTGGGCCGAAATCCCACATATTTGCACAGTCTCAAGATACCGCGCCGCATATTGGCACTGTCTTTACGAGGCGACCCCACCCTTACCCATCATTGAGCCATTGAGCTGTGCCGGGAGCCCCTGAATCCCCTATCGACCTCCCTTCCCACTCCGCAGCTCCTAGCTGAGTCTGTCCGTTGTTCCCACGCACCAACATGGAATGGATGGAGCTCTCGGCCATCCATTTCGAGCTGATTCGATGCCCCACGAGTAAAAGCCATCCTGTACAAGGCCAGCTGGCATTGTTCAATATTCCTTGTTTGGCAATGTTCTGTGCAGAGGGAGGAACGAAAGGCAAAGGCCGAAGCAAACTGTCTGTCTGATGAATGGCACAACAAATTGCATGGGACCTTGTAAGTAGCATTTGATACTAAGAATACTTATGCCCTGCGGAGCTACCGTCCCGGACCTTGCCGCAGATCACTACCTCGACGCCAACAAGCCGGATCGACCTGACTTTCAATGTTAGGTTGTCTTGAAGGCCGAACTTCTTCACTCTCGTCGAAGCACGTGCACTTAAATACAGCAGATAGGTCGTTGCTCACCACCAGCCATTCGGTCATCAACACGTGTGTGCTTCGGGGGGCACGCTGTGGCGTCGATTGACTAGCAGCCACAGTTCGACGATCTACGAAAAGGGCTGCTACTAGGGGTAGCACAGAGCGAGTCGGACGTTCACAGACATGAGTCGAGCGTGAGCCAGTCCCAAAGCAGGCGGTAGAGACACTGTAAAAGCAGAAACGCGAGAGAACATACTGAATGCCCTTATGTCATGCGGACAGCTGGTCCCCTCGCCCAGAAACGATCACCAGACTTTTGCCTCCCGGGCCTGGCCTGACCCGAACCTACCCCCCAGCCTCTGACCCCCAAATCCATATATCCATCCCCCCGCCTTTGTCTGGACTTCTGGCGAGGGGTCGGTTATGTTCTGACGATCTCGCGACCGCTCCCTTTGAGTTCTCCTCGATTCCGATCTGTACTATTCCCTCTCGTCACTGCCAAAGCTAGTATTGCTGAGAAGTGCTTCTTGGTTTCCTTTTATCATCCAGCTCAATCCATGCCACAGTGCGCGGCCAGCTGTTGTGATCGGGACCTTTCTCGACCGACCTTGTAGCGCCGAGTACCCGATACCTCTTGTCAGCACCCGAGGGCACCCCACAACCCCCTTCGTTCAAGGTTCCTTGTACCTGACTGAGCCCAGGCTCTCTCCATGTCTTCTCTGGTCGCCGACTTCATCATCAATCCAGTCATTCGGCAGGCTCGACGGCTCTCGGAGATTGGACAGCGAAGGAACACTCCAGACGAAGAGCCTGTCAATGTGGCGGACCCTAGACGAAGCCTGGCGGAGCACCTGGCCTTCTTGGGGTTTCCGCAACAGAATCAGCATGTGAACGACCCAGCTCCAGACCAGGTCAATGACAATGAGGCCCCGCTGCCGGAGCCGTCCACCCTAGACCAGCTGCAGCAGCCTCCCAGCCAAATCCGACACCGACCCCTCCGAGCTTCAACAGAACCGATTGCCGTGCCTGTCATCACGCCTCACGACATCGACCCCCCCACCAACACCACCACCACCACAACCAGCCCTCTTGCCGCAGCCACCATCTCCACTGACATTTTGGAACAAGCTCGTCGTCCCGATGCCATAGTTCAGTCACCAGCAGCCATGCTGCCCTACAATTACGCAACACCCTCGCCGCCGCCCAAGCCGCCGTCCTCGTTGCCAGAGGACGATGGCATGGGCTCACTGCGAAGGCGTTTGATCGCCATTCAAGCCCAAGATGGTCTGCCCGCGGAAGAGAAGGCCCGCCTGATGCACGAGGCCTTGATGGAAGGTTATCGTCGATCACAGACCGCGGATGTTGATGCCTACGCATCCACCAACGTCGCCACTGTCGGCGCGACCGCCAGCTCCTCGATCCCCACTGCCCATCCCGCTATCACCACCACGCCGGCCGCGGCTGCTTCTGTCGGAGGCTCTTTGCTGGGGCTGACGGCGGGCGAAGCTCTCGAACAGATTGTCCCTGTCGGCGCCCTCGACTCTTTAAAGTTCTGGCAATCAGCCCCTGGCGACCCGGCAACAGCAGAAAAGTTTGAACTCTCGGCCGACGACATCAAGCCGACCTTTGTGCCCGCTCGCTTCCCGAAAGACGCAACGCCCGAGATCATCGAAGACATATTATCGCAGCCACAGCAGCTCGGATGCCAACACTATGCTCGCAACGTCAAGCTTCAGTGCTCGACTTGCGACCGTTGGTACACATGCCGCTTCTGTCACGACGCCGCCGAGAAACACGCCCTTATCAGGAAGGATACCAGGAACATGCTGTGTATGGTGTGCGCCTGTCCGCAGAAGGCTGGTGAGGCCTGCTTCAACTGCGGCGAGGTCTCGGCTCATTACTATTGCAACATTTGCAAGCTGTGGGACAATAATCCTAACAAGAGCATCTACCACTGCAGCGATTGCGGCATCTGTCGGCGTGGCCGGGGCCTGGGAAAGGACTTCTTTCACTGCAAGGTGTGCTGCGCTCATGTTGTTTGTCTCTGCCATCATCAGCTAACCATGTGGCTCCCAGAAATGCTGCGCCTGCATCTCCATCTCTATTCAAGACTCACACAAGTGTATCGAGCGGTCTACCGACTGCGACTGCCCGATTTGTGGCGAGTACATGTTTACCTCTCCGAGGCCCGTTGTCTTCATGGTTTGCGGTCACAGTATTCACGCCAAATGCTATGACCAGCATATGCAGAGCTCCTACAAGTGTCCCATCTGCAACCGCAGCCTCCTGAACATGCAGAGCCAGTTCAGGCAGCTGGAGCTATCTATCCTCAGCCAGCCCATGCCCTTGGAGCTGCGCAACACTCGTGCCGTGATTCTGTGCAACGACTGCAGCGGCAAAAGCACCGTCCCTTATCACTGGCTCGGACTGAAATGCGCCATATGCAACTCGTACAATACGGCGCAGATTCGACTGGAGAACAGTCCATTTCCAGAAGACGCCACCGGACATCCGCCGGCGAACCCTCTTGCCGAGTCGACTGGCTCATTGGGCGCCGTGGATGTACCAGGCACACCTAGACGGCGCCACTCTTCTCTGACGGGCGTGCAGCTACGGCATGCCGTACCGCTGCCTGATCGATTGGCAAGGTCCGCATCGCCGCCCCTGCCGCCGGGGTTGGCCGTGCCCGTGCCCGAGGGAACAGCTGTACATGATGCAGACGATGCCGATGACTCTGATGAAGACATGCTCGGCCTATGGGGCACCCGTTTTCACCGGTCATCTGATGAGGAAGAGGACGACGTGGAGTCCCTTTCGGACGATGCTGGTGGCGACGACGACGATGACGACGACGTGGACGATGAAGAGGAGGAAGACGACGAGAACGAAATAGTGCTCTTCGGACACCGCTGAGTATTAAGCTACGGTTCAACGTACACGAAAGGCAAGGGGTCCTTGTTAGAGATCTGGATCACGGTGTTTGCGTGCTTTTTCTTTCCCTCTGCAATGTTTTTTGCATCATGACTGGAATGAGACATATCCTAGGGCGGATGTATGAATGGGGATATGGACTTCTCATATGCCGGTCTTCTCTGGCTTGGGCGTTGGTATGGCTTGGCTGGGGCAGAGTGGTTACATGCGTGATACGGCGACGGAATTTTCGCTCAGGGAGGAACATTTGGTCATGTGGCGTTACATAAAGGTGGCAGCTTAGCTTGCCAGCATCTTACTCTTCTTCGTCACGATGTTACCGCTGCGCCCAGTGACTGGTTGTAATGCGTTGCGCTGGCAGGTCACGGTTTCTCCAACTCCAACTGCACCCGTGGTCGTTCACTTTCTCCTCTGACTGGCCTCCTTGGCCTTCATGTCCAACTCGACCTCCTGAGCTTCTTTCCTCAGCTCCTTGACGACCGTCTACCTCTCACGTCAGTGCCTAGTACATTGGGGGGCATGGTCATTTCATAGTAGGCAGGGCAACAGCTCACAGCAAGCGCTTCGGGGTTCACGCCATTCTCAATCATGGAGATGCAGATCGATAACGTCCGGCGGTCGAGCTGGCAATTCTACTATGCGTTAGTCAGGCCTGAGGTTGGCGTGGGGGAGGGCAGGAGGGGGGTTGGCGCCCGAGAGCACTGAGACGGAGATGGGGCGCACTGACGAGGATGGTCGCGATCTCGTGCAAAATATCTACGGCCTGCTGGGCAGCGGCCTGCTTCTCTTTGCGTTCATCGGCGGGAGGCGGCATTCTATATCATGGTTTGACACGATGTCGCGCGCGCCTGGATGAACGAGAAGGAGCTGGAAGAGCGGGACTGAGCGTCTCACTCTTGTTGTTGAGACCGATGGAAAACGCGTACTGGGTATGTGCTGGCTAAGGTAGGTACCTAAGCTTGCTCAGGTAAGGTGCGCCAGTGGCAGGTGCTAAAGTGGTGGGGTCTGTCGCGCCTGCTGTTCTCAGCTGCGTGGCGGTGGCACCTGCCTTGCCCGTCTGACGCTTAATCTACGGCGTCCCCGGATTTTCTGCCGCCGGCCGGCGATGGGTCCCAAGCTGCAGAATTTCTCTTCGACATGGAACGACAGGGGGACCTTGGTCTGGCAAATCATTTTCCGAACCCGTTCGCTCATCCAACTTCATTTTGATATTCTGGACTTGTCGTCCCTCCGTCCTGACGACCCATCAGCCGGCTACGCATGCCAACCCTTCTTCGAGTCCGGTGCCATCCGCCTGCCTAGGTAGCCAGCAACGAACTCTCGCTGCGGGCTGTCGACCGACACTCGCTCTGCCGGTCCTCATTCGCCCAATCATGCGCCGCCGACGACTCATTCATCTTCACGATATGAGAAGGAGGGTTTTGGAATCGCACCGCGCCGGCTTGGACTTGAATGACTCACGCAGGTCGGATGGCTGCGCCCGTGGATGAGAGGGACCGCGTTTATGGTCCCACGCGGATCACTCTCTTGCCCTATGAAGGGACTGACGATGGCGTGCCGACGCTTCATGCGAGCAGGGCTACAAGCCAAGGTAGGTGGTTATTACCACTCCGCAGTACGGAGCAACTGCTGATCGAGTGGCAGCACCCAACTTTCACATCGTGAAACAGCCAGATGTGTGGTACCCTTCATCGACAACGGTCAAGCCAAACGCCATCAGCTGGGATCTTCAGAAACAGCACAAGCGATGGCTGGCCGGCACGCACCCAGAGGCATTCACCGGCATGTCCGATCTCCTTTCAGATCTCATGTGCGAGTCCAATGAAGCCACGCGGTCTGCAAATCATCCTCTCCTGGCGATCGGCCAGATGGCCAATCTTACGGATCCCCGACGCCCGCGTGTCAGACCTGTCATCGCCATGGCTGCAGGCGAATCCGGACAGCTCTTGCGCCTCAGTGCTCTTCGAGACTCGACGTGGCGCTGGGGCACGCATCAGAGCCCTGCACTCCATCGACTACACCTTGACGCCGACGACGTCGACGAGGTGGCCCACTGGGCGCACGATGACAGTCCCATCTCACAGGTCAAGGCAGCAATGAGCTTGGTGGGCAGTGAGCCTTCACGCTACATCATTGTGCAGAAGAAACTGGCAACAACGGTCCTCAAGCCACAGTATCGGACGATTCCTGTGGCTAGGGAACATTCAGGCGTGGGAGAGGATCGCGAACGGCCCTCACGAATCGATCCAAAGCCTATCATGGTGGTCTCGGATCACGACACTGGAGGTCGCCCACATGCTGATTTTTCTTACTGTCCGGGGTCGGAGGGCAAGCCGGAACTTTTAGCCGTGGTAGACGACTTTGGATATTGGTACGTGTGGGAGATGCAGGGCCGGTTCAAAGTCACGCGCCCCGGATTGGAGGCCAATCTTCGATTTCACGGCCACATTGAGCAGGGGATACTCGACGTTGCACCAACACAGACCGAAACGACAATGCTGGCGGCGACGCACGGCATATTGTGGATCGGCGCTTCCGGGTCAGACTGGAATCACTGGGACGCTGCGCTGGTGGCAGCGGTGGACTCCGGAGGCATTCCCCCAAGCGCTTCCTCGCGAGCCACAGCTTTCATTGTTTGGAGTCAAAAACAACTTGCACTTGTTGACTTGCGAACTGTCACATCAGCCATTCTCGACTGTCCGGTACGGACCACGCCCAAAGACTTGATCCTGGATGTCAAACAAAACCCTGCCAACCAGCGCCAAATATTCGTCCTGACGACTACAAGCCTGTTCTGGATCGAGATTTCCCCGCCAGTGGCAGCTGGTCAGACTGCGAGTGGACCCAGGATTCTCCTATCGTGCGCCCACCTACGGAGCGCCAACAATCGATTCCTGAAGCTGAAGGTGCACCATGGCTGGTCAAGCCTCGGCGACGATGCTAGCCTTGTTTGCTTGCATTCGAGCCGCAATCCTGATATTGATATTTACGCCTTCGGCGCACACGAGACGACGAGCCTGCCTCAATTTCAGCATCACATGGTCCGCGTACCAGGCATTGGCCAAGGAGAGGATGAGAATGGCCTCGAAATGCAGACTTTTTGCCTCGCACCAGCCACCTTGACCGCCTCCACGCCCTCGACGGGCCCCGGCGCAGCACACATGGACCGTGAGGACCATTTCTGGCAACTCTTTGTTCTAAATCAAGATCTTGGTTTGAACTGCTCGCTGGTGGTGGCCACATCTGGTTCTCACGATGACGTTCGCCTTCCTGACACGCTCAAGGTGACGGGAAAGAAGAGAAAGATTGTGAATCAGCGAAGAACAGCTTTTATCCAGCAGCTTGCCGAAGTCTTCGCAGTGCCAGACGCCTTTGGCGAGATGGACGAACTCTTCCGACTCAGGCAAGGAGCTGGCGGGGACCTGGCACTCATACAGGATGGTCCGGGCTCCGCACGACGTTGGCCAAGGAGCAAGGTTGAGGGCGTTGACCTGCTGTTCTTCCGCGTGGGAGTTTCGATGGAGACGGTGGCGATGGAGAGTCGAAGGGTTGAGGCTAAAGGCTCATTCCAAGGCTTCGACCTAATCCATCGGGCAGTGGCACAATGCCTCGGTATGGAGGACCAACAGCTGCCGCTGAGCACATTGTAAGATTGACACGCAGCGATCTTGATGCAAACAAATACTGACATGAACAGGCGAGACTATCAGCCCGCAATGGAGGCTCCTCCGATCGACGAGGCCGACGAAGAAATTTGGGATGCGCGATTACATGAATTTTATAGTCTCAACGACCAGCGGATTGTCATCCAGTCAACGGCAGCTCGCTTTTTTGGCCTACCCGTGGATGCCACTCTCTCCTTTTCAGCTTTGCGGCGACATTGCGAAGAGCTTTGGCCGGCCACAGATGCCTCAGTCGAGGCACAGATCTCGAGACGGCTCGCGCTGGCAGAAACAGTCGAGGCCTCGATAAGGTCCCTAGTCGGTGTTATGGCTTTTGATTTTACCTCATCCGAAACCTACGACGGGCTCACAACATGGGTGCCAGAACCGAAAGGGCCGAAACAACCAACGCAAGCGGGGTCTTCGCAGCGGACGGTCTATCCGACACCCCGCGCCACGGCCTCTGCATCGCCCGGCCCTTCGTCGCATTTCGAGAGCTCACAGCCTGAGAGCTCTCAATCTCACACATCACAGCCAGCGTCTCAGGAGAAGAGTGTCCCGGGCGCGCTGCAGCGGCTCAGCATGCTCGCCCGTCACGTCAACAAGGAGGCCAAGATTGCGGGTCCACCTCATCCAGTCCTTTCGTACTGGCCAGAAGAGCGTGGCGTGCCCATGCAGGGATATCAGTCGAGCGTACTGATGGCCTCATCTCAGCGGTTGGAGGCCGTCCGAAGTCGATTCCAGCGGATAGAATCGAGGCGACAGAAGCGTAGCCGCATCATGGACGGGTCTTCACGGTCTGCGACCCAGGATCTTGCAACGTCGTCTCAGATGCCCCGGCTACCTTCCTCGCCGTCCATGCCGGCTCGCTCGCTGGCCTTGCCGCCGGCCCTTTCGCAGCAGCCGCAGATTGCATTCCGGCCACTGTTGCCGTCATCGCAGGTGCTGGGCTCATCGCAACTGGCGCCGGCCATGATCATGTCGCAGACAGTGCCAGGAATACATGGGCGGCGGCCGCAGGGAAAGAAGAAGGCGAAGCGGAGGGGTGGATTTTAGGATGCAGGGACCTTGGAGTTGGTTTGTGTAGGCGTAGTCTTGAGATACCCATAAGGGGAGAAATGTGAGATTGCATAGAATGACCTGCATGGTTGTGGTGACTACCACAGGGGTGGAAATATGATGATCTATGCCGGGCTACTTCCATGTTCGCAAGCTGAGCAGTTAGTCGTCTTGACGAGGAAACTGGGTCCGTGGCAAACGATCCACTCACAACCGTTCCCCGCCAACCTCATCCAACGTCGTGACCCTTCATCAGTAACCTCACGTCCACAGATGAAGACATCCAGTGTACCATTGTCATTTCACCGACAGAAGACGCACCTCGAACGAAAGTCGTACCAAGCACCATGTCCTGCTCGCACGAGCATCATAGCCACGGTGGCGATGACCACCATGGCCACGAGCACGACCATTCAGACGACATCACGCCGGCGTTGCAGCACTCGCTGTACCAGCAGATCAACTTTGACGAGATCACGACGCTCAACGAGGCCGTGCCCGACAGCGGACGAGCCATAGTGAAGAAGACTTGGGCCGACCGGCTCAGCGTGGACGTCGAACTCGAGAGCGACGCCGATGAGCAGCTGCTCATGACCGTGCCGTGAGTTGTCCAGCGAGCTTTGCCACTCCGCGTTGCATCGCGCGAACATGTGTCCCCCCCCCCTCCCCCGCAAGAAAAAGCCGCGGTGCTTTCACCATGTCGGATCCTGAGAACCATGCTGACGAAAGAGGGACAACCCAGATTCACCGCCCAGGTCAAGCTCCACGCCCTCCTCCTCCGCACGTCCCCGGCGCCCTCGGCGCCGCGCACCCTGCACGTCTTCCTCAATCGCGACGACCTCGACTTCGCGTCGGCCGAGGACAGCCCGCCGACGCAGACGTTTGAGCTCGCGCAGACGTCCGACGTGCAGGAGATCCCCGTGCGGCGCGCCCTCTTCGGCAAGGTCCGCCGCCTGACGCTCTTCTTCCCGGACAACTTCTCCGCCGGCGACGACGACGTCACGCGCCTGTCGTATGTCGGCTTTCGGGGCGAGTGGACGGCGCTCGGCCGGGCGCCGACGAATATCGTCTACGAGAGCGCCGCGCGGCCGAGCGACCACACGGTCAAGGGAACGGGGATCAACCAGGTCGGGGGCGGAATCGGAGGGAGGGGGGATGGAATGTAAGGAGGGGACGTAAAGGCGCGGGGCATGGACTGGCTTTTCTCTTTCATCAGCTTGCAAGAGAAGTCGACAGATGAACCGCGAGACGTCAGCTAATGCACTTTCACCATTCTTGGAAGGGCGTGATCATCTTGGACAGCGTGCAGCCTAGTGGCGTGGCGCGCGTTCGAGGTCGCAACACCATGTCTGGGGGGGGGGGGGGATATATGCTTTGTGGCTGGCCAGCACACCATGACCTCGACAACACCCTGACGGCCAACAGCAGACTCCTCATTGCCCTTCATAAGCAACCTTTGTCCTGTTCCTCCCACCGACAACCGAAAAAAAAGCCACCGTGGCCGAGCCGTATACGTCGCCGAACAAACCGTTCCACCGTCATCAGAACCAAATCCAAAACCCCCCACCACCCTCCGAGTTCGAGTCCGGCAGCCGGAGAGGGGGAGACAAGAGGGGGAGACAGAAAAAGATTCGCTTCTGAAGGGCGGGCGGTGATGAAATCGAGAACCGACGGCAGAGATGTAGGGACCGACTCGGTCCTGAACTCTTTTGCCGATACTCTCCATGTTGATCACAAATGTGCCATGAAATTGGTAGGCGAGGCCCAACTTTGCCTCTCAAGATGATGCGTATTCGTGTGGGATCGATCCGCGCTGCGTAGAACAGGTTTGGTGGGTTGAGGGTTTTATATTTGTCTCGCTCGGTGTCCAAATTGATCAGCACATGATCAGGAGCAAAATCACCCAAGCGTAGCACCTCTCGGGATTCAGATTTCGTAGCAGGCCTTCAAAACAGTATGTCAGGGAAGTGACTTGATCAGGCGACTGAAAGACGAGTTATGTGAGGGTTCTCGACGACGGGCCACTTTGGTCACTGTCAAGTCTTCCATGCTTTACCTTGCTCATTTTGAACGGCAAGGCATCTCGCGATAGACGACACGGTCAGGCCAAAACACACTACGATGCATCCAGAGATTGACGCTAAAACCATTCATTCGAGTAGCCAGCCCAGAAAGGCGGCATCTACCAACCGTATCTCGTACATAGCCATGTGATATCCAATACTGGCAGCGACCAGGCGTCATCCATCTATTCTTTCCAATTCTCTCACAATCCACACGCTTTCCTCTGACGCAAATCATGAGCTCGAGGCAAAGCACCATGCCGCCGTCTATATGCAATGCAACAGTGTAGCGCCATTATGGGAAGGCAGCTAGTCCCTCTCGTCCCCGCCGTCGCCCGTCTGGTTGACCGGCGCGTATCGTCCGCCGCCGGCACTGCTGTCGCCGCGGGTGCGGCCGACGACGCGCGACACCCAGCCGCTGATGGTGCTGCTGGCGTCGGCGTCGTTGACGCCGCCGAGGTGCGACGCCTTGCCATCGATGGCTGCGGCGTCGGCCGGGTCGAGCGACAGTCCTGGGATCGCGCGGTCGGGACCGACGCCGGGGCGCATGGCCGATGCAGGCGAGCCGTACTGCATGAGCGACCCTGTCTCGGCGGCGTGAATCGACGGCGTGCCAATGGCCGTGCTGGCGTCGCCAAACAGCGAGTCCATCTCCTCGAGACGGACACCACATGTTTCGGGGTACACAAAGTAGACTTGAGACGGTCAGTGTCCATGCGCGCACGACATTGTAGAACAGAATACACTCACCGACAACGAAACTGACGACGCAGAAGAAGGCGTGGATCAGGTACATGCGCCACTTGATCCATTCCTGCAGGATGGGGGTCATCTCGCCGACCAGCCAGTTGAACGCCCAGTTGGTGGCCGTCGACAGACTGGCACCCTTGGAACGGATGCTGAGCGGCAGAATCTCGGGCGGGTACAGCCAGGGGATCGGACCCCACGAGTAGCCAAAGGCTGCGTTGTAGATCATGACGAAGATGACGACGCACGTCGGCGTCCACGACACGTCGAGGTAGATGAAGTACGAGATGAGCGACAAGGAGACAGCCATCAGGATGGCACCGCTGAGCAGGATAGGCCGGCGTCCCCACCTGTCGACGAGGTACCACGGGGGGATGGTCGACAGGAAGTACGTGATGCCGTTGATGCCGGTCATCAGCACAGCATCCTGTCCGACCCAGCCGGCCGACTCAAAGACGTAGGGCGCGTAGTACGAGATGACGTTGATGCCGTTGAGCTGGGCCAGGCCCTGGGCGGACATGGCGATGAAGACACGGGTGCCGTAGCGGCGGAACATCTCGGCGTAGGAACGCTCGCCTTCCTGGCGCTGGAGCAGGACATTCATCTTAATCTCACGGAACTCCTCACGGGCCTTGGGGTTGTGAATGTCACCCTTGCCGTACAGGTCAGCAATGACAATGATGCCCTCTTCGTCACGGTCCGTATCGAGGAGCCATCGGGGCGACTCGACAATGATCAGGCTGCCGAAGCCGAGCAGGGCGCCCATGACACACTGCATCATCAGCGGAACACGCCAGGACATGTCGCTCTGGATGAAGCCGCAGAAGTAGTCGACCCAGACCGACGTGGCGTAGCCGATGATGTTGCCCGAGAACTCAATGCAGGCCAGCTTGCCACGGTTGTGAGGAGGGGAGATCTCGGACTGGTACACGGGCACGATCGTCGACAGGGCACCGACACCGAAACCGGCAATGATGCGGCCGAGCATCATCATGGGCATGCCGTTGGCCATGGTCTGGAGGGCACCACCGACGAAGAAGATGATGGAGCCGTAGAAAATGGTCTTGCGGCGGCCTATGATATCACCGACGCGACCGACAATGAGGGAGGAGATGAAGGCGCCGATCTCGAGGATGGCCACCATGGTGCCGACCTCGGCCCTCGAGGGATCGTGGAAGTAGGCCTTGAAGAAGGGGCCGCTAGAGGTGGGGCGTCGTCAGCAGTGGACAGAAACGAGGAGGATGGGGTCAGCAGAGGGGCATGTTGTACGTGATGATTCCCGACATGACGCCCTGGTCATATCCGAAGAGGAAGACGCCTAATGACACGAAGATGCTGGTGAAGTACACCAGGGCCTTGCCGGTGAGGCCATGGACGGAGCGTCCGCCGGTCATGATGAAGCCGAGGGCGCGGAGGGTGAGGGTGGGACGAGGTTTCTGGATGCGAGGGACCTCGATGGCCTCCTTGTCAACGGGGCCCGGTCTCGAGGGGGAGCGATGGGCGTGTCCCGCGGGCGGCTGGATGCGGACTCGCTTTTGCGGGTTGTGGCTCTTGGTGTGTCGTCGTGCTAGGCCAGCGAGCAGCTCGTCATCGGCGTCGTGGTCGAGCTGGAAGCGCAGGGGATCCTCGTCGCCGAGCTGCTCGGCAATGTCGCCCGTGTCGGTCCAAGAGGATTCGGAGCCGGACGCAATGGCCTTTTGGTCGTAGTCGTGGCCGTGATGGTGTTGGTGTTGGTGGCCGCGGCCGTGACGGCGGGAGGGAGGAGAGTCGGGGTCGGGGCTCTGGTGGGCACCCAGCAATGACGTCGCCTGTTCCTGGTCCGAGCGAGAAGGCAGGGTTCGAAGGGGGATGTTGGAGGGAAGACGGGCGGGCTGTGAAGAGGGAATCTTGGGCGGCGATGGGGCTGTATGGCAGCAGCTCCCTTCCGCTCGAAAGATTGGGGGTTGTGAAAGGGGGGGGTGTGGAAGAGGAAACGAAAGGAATGCGGCCGTTTATGTGAAGCGAAGATGCAGGCAGGCCGACAAGCAGAAAGACAGGCTGAGAGGCTGGCTGAAGGGTGAATCAGGGACTGATTGAGCAGGAACTGGGTCCGACCGGCATCTGGGTGGAGGCAGGCGTCAGCGTACAGCAACAGCAGGAGGGCAGGGCAGGACAGCAGGGAAGGCAGCAGCACTGGGTTGGGGGTGGGCACTGGGCAGGCACCGCTGGGCTCCACGGATGGACACTGTCTGCCGCACGGTGGTCCCAGATAACGGCTGTTGGGCCGTCAGAACCGTTGAGTGTGTGTGTGTCAGTGTCTCTCCTCCTCTCTCCGAGATCTCAGAGATCAGTCGGGACGGGCAGGTCCCAGGCGCGGAGGCCCAAGGACAGTGCGAGGTGTCCCACGCGCCAAGAGACCACTGTAAGGCTGAGCGAAGGCCGGTGCGGGGCACCGTGTCTTGGGCGACCTCTCAGCAGGCTCACACAGCACCCAGAGGGCTCAGCATCCAGAGGGCTCAGCAGACTGCTCTTCCCTGGAAAGTGCCCAGAGGACAACCTTTTCCAGGCTGCACGCCTGGTGCACGCTCGAACGACCATCTGTCTCGAGGGCCCAGGACAGGCAACTGGCGCGCGTCGGGAGACAAGGAAAGCCAGGAAAGTCAGACACACAGAGGGGAAGGGGAAACGGAGAAAGGAAAATGTGACAGGGAATCGAACACGATGTGACGGAATCGACCATTCGATCAGATGCCATCCAACACCCCGTCTTTTTTTTTTCCCCAGCTCCTCTGCCTCTCTGCATCTCGCTGGCCCCCCTCCCCGCCAGTCTGGGGATGTGACAGAGAGCTCCGCAGAATCCACTCGACGAGAGGCCGTCGCTGCACGATGAGAAAAATCGTGGCAAGCTAGGGTGTGATGGGGGCAGCAAGCAGACATGGACACGAAAGAAGACCAGCCGGAGGGACTCACGTGTACAAGTGCCGATTCAGGTGACAGGCCGTGTGCTGCGGAGCAGTCTGCTGAGTCCGGGACGTCGACGAGGGTGTGCGATGCGAAGAGGGTCCTGGTTCGTCATGTGCTGCGATGCGTGTGTGTGTGTGCGCGTGTGCGAGTTGTGGTCTCGGGACGACGGGCAGTGGAGATGCTGCTCAAGGGGACTCGGTCGCGTGAAAGGGGGGATCGCGACGGGAGGACCACGCGTCAGCGAGCGAGACAGAAAGGAACGGCGGTTCGTCGGGTGAGGTTTGGCGAGAGACAAGAGACGGGAAGGGACAGAAAAGGTGAGAGTGAACGAGGCACACGAGGTTCGATGGCTTGATCAATGGATTTGAGAGTGCACGTCTCGACACCACGCGGAAAACCACCCCCTATTCTCCTTACGAAAAGGCCGAATTTCAGACGTCGCTCGGGGATCCGGGGACCCTCACTTCCCTGTCGCGCTCCGCTGAGCTGACCCCCCCCCAACGTCCGCCCGTTCTTGATTCGCAGAGCTGACATGGCCAGCTGGTGGAAAGGTAGCCTCTGATTGCTCCAGTACGCTGATTACCTAACGGGACCGTCCTGCGTCTCCTTACTTTCTTGTAATGCATGTGTCCGCACGTTCCGCTGCCTTCTTGGCCCTGACCGGAGAGCCATTCACAGGCCGCCAAGCCGCGAGGCTGGGCAGCCTGGTGGACCGACTGCGAGATGATCTCGGTGGGGCCACTGTCGGAGTCGGACCAGGTTGACATGCTCCCACCGGCCAGCGTTTGGGGCGCTTGCTGGGACGGGATCAGCAGAATGTTCGTCGCTGAACGCTGCAGCCGATTTGGCGGTGAGTCTCCGCCCTCTGCCTTTAGACCTCAACCTGAAATCCTTATCTTTCAACACATCTCACTTCTTTCGTGAAGTACGCCATCTGCAGGTCCACGATCACGCTAGGTGCCTCACGATCAGAGTCGTAGCTCCCTCATCGCCCGCTGACGTCACTGGTGATGTGAGGGGCTGCACAACTACATGTGCATGCGGTGGGTTCCTCTGCAACGACACCTCCACCAGAACGCACGGGCATGCCTTTGTGACAGGCTTCCTCGCTTGGTTGGTTGTCTGGACCTTCAGTAATCCGAGAGGGACTGTAGACGCCGAGTGCGCGGTCCTTGATGATTGTCCAAGAACATTGCAATTCCCATGTCGACACCGCGCCGGGGGAAAGTCCTCGTCGGAAGCTAGCGCCGACGCCGAAGGCCTTCTCTTCTGTGATGTATACATTTGTCGCCGATTGTACAATTTATTCTCATGCTCATCCGTAGACCTCAGGATTTGCGCGCGTTTTATTTGCCGTGAACGTGCTCAGGACTGTCTATCCCGGTGACTGCCTGTGTTCGTACCAGGTTCATGTTCCATTCAGGTCGTTACCGGGTGCGTACCTACTCGGCACTCTAACAACACATGCTTACGAGCTGTGTCATATCAAATCACTCCCTTGAAGCCCGTTCCAAGTTTGTTCTTGGATTTTAATAGCAAACCTGCGAGTGAATATGAACACAGGCAAATGCATGCCGTATTGGCCATGGGGGAATACGAGAGACATTTGACTTGACCATATTTGACCGATAAATGTTTGTTCAAGCCAGCAAAGTCTAGACGACGTAACAAAGACTTGAATCCTGTAATCAGCCCATCTCTATACTCATCATAACATTGTACTAGTCGGTTACCAGTTTGAATAATACCAGCGACGATTAAAAATCTCCTATTAGCACAGAACCCAACGTTGTGTCCACATTGCGAAGACCCACGAGACGGTACTACATGATTTATCCTACTTTGCACATCGTTCATTCCCTCACTTCTGGTTCCGAAATTCTCAAGGACGCAAGACAACCATAGTAGTTCTGATGTCCCCTTTTCGTCAAAGGTCCTATCAGAGAGAGGCTGTGAGCAGAGTGAGGGGGCTTCCACAGGGATTGAAAAGAGTCAGCTGTCAGGTACATGATAGAAGATCACCTGGAAGCTGAGTCTTGGCATCTAAGAGAGCCGCTCGCTGCCCTTGGTTAGCCTCTGCAATCTCGCACTCCCAAAATAGCCCCCCAAGCCGCTCGTTTTGGTTCCTTCGCAGATGCCTGTTTAGTAACCTTATACACGTAGATAAATAATCAAGGTGTTCCTGAAGAAGTTCTCTCATCAGGCGTCTTCTTGAGTCTCAAGCTAGTGAGATTGCGGTCTGCAGAAGAGTGAAGAGGTCTTCCGAAGGTCAGCACGAACTCCCAGTCTTCGTAGATGACTGCAGCTCCGGCTATATCCATGAATCCAGCGCGTGGTGCCTGTGACTCGACAATGTCGGCTCGTATTATCCGCTTCAGGGCTTTCCACTGTTCCTAAGGATTAATTGGAGTGGTGTAATGCCAGGTGGAAGACTTGGTT
The DNA here is from genome assembly GCF_003724135.2 of Verticillium nonalfalfae. Lineage (NCBI taxonomy): Eukaryota > Fungi > Ascomycota > Sordariomycetes > Glomerellales > Plectosphaerellaceae > Verticillium > Verticillium nonalfalfae. The sequence continues at coordinate 121,286 of NW_021167270.1, forward strand.
TGTGAGTTTAGCGTCACCGGATACAGATGGATCCTGAGAGGTGTCATGCATCTTAAATTTCGTGATATCAACGACGTCTAAACCTATGTTGCATGTCTTGAATCGTTCGCCTTTGGCATGCTCAATTCTTGGGCCTCGGTGGATGGATGGACGGCGAAGCAAGGACAAATTTCTTTCGGCCCGGACTCGGTGGCTTTACGAGAAGACCCCCGTGCGATTTCCGTCGTTGCCATCCTTGCTATATTGCAGATTTTGCAGCCCTTCTCATATGACTGTTCGACACGCTTGAATATGATTGACATTGGAGCAACCACCGTCTCTCTAGGTTTTCTTCATAGAAACAAGAACGCAAACCAAGGCGTTGTAAGGTCTCTTGAGGTGAAGACCCAGGACACGAGTTAAGATTTCACCACCCTCTACAGCTTCAAAATCGAACAGCAGAGCGTGACCATGTACTAGTCGATGCAGTTGTCGAGGGACACCCTCTAAGCACAAGTTAGCGACTATCAGTCCCGGGTAGTCGCAGCTTGAGATGGCCAACGAAGAACCGAATGAACGTTTCGATGAGAGCATGACCTGGACAGCCTAGCTGCGTACGTGGGAAAACAAGATGACGATCACCTTCGCGCTTACTCATGCCGATTGTGACTTTAGACAACCTGGCATATGGAACGTGTTCGCTCCTCTTGTGAAGGCAGTCGAGCCAGGTTGAAGCATCAGTGGAAGTTGCTTGTGAAGAAGCATGAGATGAAGCACCAGAAGAAGGGGTTAAAGTTGAGCGCGCGGTTTGGCACCTCGGCTCGTGAAGATATCATGTCTGCGATCCCCTGGCCATGAGTGGCAACGTTTCCACCATTTTTGCAATCAGACAACTCTACATTACAATTCTACGACGGGCCGCGGACACGAGAGCAAGACGGCGAATGTGTCGGGGAGCAGATGCCAGAGAAAGCAGATCCACGTCCAACGGATATGACCTGTGACGGAACAAACCTCACATTATGACCAAGACACTTCATCTGTTTCTGAGATGGAGGTTAGCAAGACGGGAGACAGAAAGAACCAAGTCACAGATACGTTGATGCTTCTACCAGGAATGAAACGAGGCAGTCGGACCAGAACCCTCGACAACGACTTCCAGGGCTACTCAAGCGTTTTGACTCTGAAGGCTCTGGGGCCGACGCCAGGCTTCATGTCGTATTTTGTGGGCGACAACACCCAAGAAGCAGGCATTCCAGTGAACACGGAGTCAAGTCGTCCCAGCCAACAAGGAGATTATACAGGACCTGCCAAACTGCGCCTGCCGATGTTGATCGCACATCAGGCTGGTAAGACGTGGTCAAAACCAAAGCGCAACCGGGCACTTGAGGTACGAGCAGAAATCCCGGCTCAGCAGCAATACCCGCCATCACGTTCGTCGGCAATCTAGCCCAGAAACCCATATTGCATGTTCGGCATCATCACTAAACCACCACCCAGGGCGAGCGCATGCAGAAGAAACATTCTGTTGTCGTCCCTGCATGACCACCTTCGCGGCGCAGTGCAGGCACGAAAATAGAAACGATCGTATTGTCCTTTTGTGCATGTCTCCTTGGCCCACCCTTCCCTCCCCCCCAAGCTACTGCACCCAAAGTCTGGGGTGTGCCCTCTGACAAGTGAAGGATTGGCTGTGGAGGCCCAATGCCGCCATCGCACCGCCACGGCCAGCACCCCATTTCTTCAAAGTATCGCCATGCCCTCGGCAGACCAGAGGAAGAAGGCCTCGGCACCGGGGCTATATCGAGGCCAATACTATGTACTCAAAGTACAAGGTTACACGCTGGCGTCAGAGGGCAGGTTCCAGACCAGTCCGACCAGCTGAAGAGGGCCACAGACACGGCAGCGATCGTCCGGACGGCGTCGACGACACGTTGGACGGGCTGTGGCTCAGCGGTGGCGAGGACGTGAAGCGCAGGCCCCAGGTTGGATCATGGTGATGATGGTGGTGTGTCAGGCTTGGATCACGGCGAACGGGCGGGCATGGCTGCTAGATGGGGGGGAAATCTGTCTACAGGGGGCCTGAAACGGGAGAATGGGCCACTGGAGGAATTTTGGAGCTTGGTTCCTTGGATGCTGGGCTGGGCGTGCAGCACTGCTGTGCGATGATGTGGCTAGTGGTCTGCGCCAGTGGTCACTGTGATGTCGTGCGGCGGCCAAACTTGGGACACGTGGTGGAGAGGAGCGAGACAAAGGTGGCGTCGTCGCGATGGAGCGCTTGCGCGAGGGAGCATCCAAGTGTACAAAGGGAGGACCTGCCGAGCATCAAGCAACGTCATGAGGGAGGAGGGCACAGGGAGAGAGAGCATTGACGACATGATGCGACAGACGAGGAGGGGGCGGTTGGTTGAAGGGCCTGTTGGAGCGTTTGACATTTTGACGTCTGGCGTTTGGCGGCGACGCCGAGGCAGACGATGACTAGTCACAGTCGGGAAACAAATGCGGACGCCTTGGCCACGGGGCAGCATGAGCGTACATAGTGGGCAGGCAGGAGGGCAGGCAGGAGGAGTAGGGCTCGCGAGGATCAAACTCGCCAACTCGGGCGGGTTTCCTCGATGCCAATTGTTGGACGCGGACACGATGAATGCATCATTGCCGCAGTAGCAGTGCAGGGGCATTGCCTGCCACGAAGGGTGGCAGAGGGACAGCGCTCATAGGGCCTTTCGAAGCCAATCAGGCCCACGCCAGCCTCCTCGAAATGCTATGTACCTGTGCTCCAGCACATCATGCATGGACGAACGGACAGTATTCCAGGTTCTCTGCCAGAGAAGTACGCTGCCCCCAGTGGTTCACTGTCTCTGCACGCCCGCTTCGCTTCCACTGCAACACGACACGAACCGACACGTCGCCGGGCGCGAAGACCTGCTCGCTGTCTCGGGGGCCTGTCTTGGATCTTCTTCGACGCTCGGGTCGTGCCTGTCCTGATCGACGCTGCTGTCCTTGTCTTGTCCAGTAGGCTCCCCCTCTCGACAGTCGAGTTCAATTTCGAGGTGTCCATCGTGACCCCCCCTTCCCTCTTCCCTCTTCCTTAGACCACGTCTTCGACAGCCGGATCCCATCCCTTTTCCAGGCTACCTCCTCCGTCTCGTCCGTTTCGCGCGCGACCTGCTGCCCGTTGAAAGTGAAGGTAATCTCACAGTCGACGCTACGATGTACGGGCCGGGTAGCCTCGCTTGTCCAATTACCCAGGTTGCCTGCTTCCAGGACAGCCCGCCAATGAGACAGTCATGACAGGGTCGCGTTACTTGGCTGGAGACCCGCATGAGCTGCGACGCACCAGTCAGAAGGCCTTTGTCTTTCGCCCTCTAACACGGTTCCGGCCTAGGCCAGGTGCAAGGATGCTGGCCAAGCCGGCCAAGTGCTGGCCATGCCAGGACCCCCCCCGGCAATCTGGCAACGAGCAGCCAGGGGAGGGGGCTTGGGGTGCCGCCATTCGGGGGGGGGGGCGGGAAGCCCTGGAGCTGGAGCTGGAGCCAACCTTATATCGTGCCCGTCTCTCTCACTCTCGCTCGCGCGCGCGCTGGAGCAGGTTCGCCGCCGCTGCTCACCCACCCAAGCCACCCATCCACCCTTCTGTTCTGCCCCGTCCCACGCCCGCCGTTTCTGGTCTGGTCTTGCCTGTCACCGTAACAACAGCCATCGCCAGCTTCAGCTTGCTTTCTCGCGACCCGGCCTTTCCAACTCTCTTCACTTCCCTCGACCTACCTTCCCTCCCCACCGCTCTTCTACCACGTCTCTCCCACATCAATCGAGCAGCGAACTCGACGATCCTCTCCCGGGCACACTTGTCCATCGTCTTTTGCTCCGCCCAGACAACACAGCACATTCCCCCCTCCAACGCCTTCTCCGAGTTGCACGTCGTACGGAGGCCCGCATCCGAACCTACGATTGATCCACCATTGAGACCAACCACCTCCACTGCGCCTTCACCGCAAATCCAACACGCCAGAAGCGTCTTGCATTCCGATCTTGACGTGCATCGAAATCGGGCAGACAAAGAAGCGAAAAAGCAAAAAAGGCAAAAAAAAAAGAAGCAGAGTAGATAAACCCACGGCCCCATCCTCGCTGCATTCCAGCCTGTAATCGCCAGGGCCATCGGGCGGCCGTCCTTGGAGCAGCAAACTGAAACACCCTCTGTCACGACCACGCCTGGCAGCCCGCTCGCGCGCGCAAACCACCGGAAAACCTTGACTATCACTCCTCAAGGCACACGGCGATACCTTCGTCGCCCTCACGACCATTGACAATGGGCTCCACACAATTTGGCAACTTTCACGTACGTCCCACCTAGGTCCTCGTTCGTTGGTTGTCAACCCGCTAACACGGCCTCCTAGAACTTCTGCCGGGACTCGACGTTACCCGTTTGCAATGTCTTGTCCGACGCGCACGACCAGTCTGGCCCATGGGGCGGATGTGAGCTCCGCGGCATCTCTGTCGGAGGGGATCGCAGGCTAGGCAACCTCGGATCCATCATCATCGCCGCCCTCGCCATGGCGACCTCGGCCTTCCTTTTGTTCAAGTCGGAGAGGAAGAAGGCAGCTGTTGGGCGAAGGTACGCATAGCCCTGATGGCACGGCCATGTTGCTGCGACATGAGACTGACTCGAAGCGCCAGGGAAATGCAAATATTCCTCGCTACCTACATCCTTATCTCGCTCGCAGAGATCTTCACGGTTGGAGAGTTTCCCCTGCCCGACGGCGTCCGCATTGTACGTTGCCATCTTGAGTCCACTTGGTCCGGACCCCACCGCTGACCCCTCTCAGGCTTTCACTGGCATCCACATTGGCTTGATCATTGCCTCGACCTGGATTCTCATGCTCAACGCCCTCGTCGGCTTCCAGATTGTGGATGACGGCACGCCACTTTCTCTCGGTCTCATGGTGCTGTCAGCGGCCCTCCTCTTCGGCGGCACTCTGTACATCACCCTCGATACTGGTTTCAAGTGGACGGGCTACTGGAACGACAGCTACAACTCACCACCGAACCGTCACATCGCCCTCTACGTCCTGTACCAGCTGGTCCCGCTCATCTTCCTCGTCGCCTTCTTCGTCCTCGAGGCCGTCCTCGTCCTCCGCATCCTCGGCGAGACGAGGCCCATGATTTATTTGACCGCCGCTCTCGTCCTCTTTGCTCTTGGCCAGGTCTTCAACTACGTCGTCAGCTCGCACATTTGTGACGGCACCAACGGCGCCATTGACGGCGCGCTGTTCCAGACGCTCTTCACCCTTCTGTCCGTCGTCATGGTATGGATCTTCTGGTCGAGCATCACGGAGGACGACTGGCCGATGCAAGTTGGCACCGCATACCCTTAGACGGGGACTGGTGAATGTTCGCAGGAGGGTCAGCAAGCAGGCAGCGATGTGAAGGGGTCGGCTCCATCGCTGCCCTGTTGAAAGACGAAGCTGCTGCGGCTGATGCTGCATTGAGAAGCAGCGCACCGAGGCAAGACCACAACCAAATCAGTTTGGTCATGTACACAAAATCACGTCCCTTTCGAAGGTCGCCCCCAGAAAACGGGAACGACCGTCCACGACGTTACGGAAACGGAGTTTCAGGATCGCCAGGCGGACATTGTCTATTTTTCGACACACTCATTCATTTCTTCGCAACGACGGCAACGAACCGATCGCACGAAACACAGCAACGTTTTTCACGAGCAACAAAGGAACGAAGCAGAGTTCCTATATGACACATGGCAGTACTTCTAATACAGCCGGAGACGCCCCAACCCAGGCCGGAATACGCTTCGAGGCGATGGGGGCTGTCGGGGGCAGGTCGTCGCGTCCGCCTGCCATGGGCCGCGATCGACGAGTTTTGGTTATTGGAAAACGAGACGGGAACCGGAGAGAGGAAAGTGGGTGGGTTTTTGGACATGGATGTGTGTGGCAAGGTGGTGTACGCGGCTCGGCTTTGAGGTGTAGAGCATGAAGTCGAGGGATGGCTCGTAGTCGTAGTTTAGTTGGCACTTTATACCCCGGAGAGAAGCGTATAATACATAGGAGTCAGTAGTTACATATCCTTCATTGGCGTACAGTGCGTCCTGTGTTTGCTGAGCTGACGAGTCGTAACCTGGAAGTGCTGGCTGTGGAATGATGATGACCTGATAAGGATCTTGTTGGCAGTGGCCACTTGCCCTCAATCCCCCTCTCCCATGGCGGAAGGCAGAAGAAGACATGTCCGAGGCTGGAAAAAGTCGCTCATCAGCAGATCGCCACACTACAATAAAGGTTGGTTGCGCTCAGAGATATCGGTGCATGAAATAGTACGATGGCGCTGATTGGCAGCGTTCTCAGAGGCCCCTGCACAAGGCTGTGAATCGATGATCAACCACTTGCAGCCTCGTCCCATCTTGTATGCACCCACATCTGCACATTTCCAACCTTCGATCTTCCACTTTGGTCCTTCCTCCGCAAAGCAATCCCCAACTTGACGACCGTCTTGTTCTTCTGCCACCCCCCCATTCGACACCTCGATCTGCCTCGTCCTTCCTCCCTTGCCGACAGCATACCTCAACGCTCGCTTGTCCCCACCCCCGGGCCACCATGTCCGACTCCGACGGCGACTTTGTCGAGTCCGAAGACGACCGCCACAGACCCTCGCGGCCGGCCGGCGGCGGCAAGGAGGCGCGCAAGAAGAAAAAGGCCGGCAAGGCGGCGGCATGGGAGGTCGTCAAGCGGTCGTGGGAGACGGTCGAGGAGGGCGCCGACGGCAGCCTCGACGTCGAGGGGCGGGCCGAGGCCGAGAAGCGGCGGCGTCTGCTGCGCGACACGACGCCGCTGCAGCGCGGCATCATCCGGCACCTCGTGCTCGTGCTCGACATGAGCTTCGCCATGGCCGAGAAGGACCTGCTGCCCACGCGGCTGCGGCTCACGTGGCGCCTCGCCCGCGAGTTTGTCAAGGAGTACTTTGAGCAGAACCCCATCTCGCAGATGGGCATCGTCGGCATGCGCGACGGCGTCGCCGTTCGCGTCAGCGAGATGGGCGGCAACCCCGTCGAGCATGTCGAGGCCATCAACAAGTGGGCCGAGATTGACCCGCAGGGGAGCCCGAGTCTGCAGAATGCGCTCGAGATGTGTCGTGGTGCCCTGTTGTAAGTCTGCGTCCCGCCTGTGTCTGGGACGTCTGTCCACCAAGGTCGGCGAAGGACACAGTGATGAGCTCTGGTTTGGGATCCTTCTCTAACAGGCCCTGTACAGCCACGCGCCGAGCCACGGCACGAGAGAGGTGCTCGTCGTCTACGGCGCCCTGCTGTCGAGCGACCCCGGCGACATTCACGACACGATCGCGAACCTCCTCACCGACAGGATACGCGTGTCGATCGTCGGGCTCGCGGCCCAGGTCGCCATCTGCGAGGAGCTCTGCCGCAAGACCAACGCCGGCGACGCGACGCAGTACACCATCGCCCTCGACGAGATGCACTACCGCGAGCTGCTCCTCCGCACGACGACGCCGCCCGTGACCCGCACCCAGGCCCAGAGCACGGCCTCGCTCCTCATGATGGGCTTCCCCTCGCGCACCCTCGCCCCCGCCGACACGACCGCCTACTGCGCCTGCCACAACACGCCCGTCCGCGAGGGCTACCTCTGCACCCGCTGCGGCACCCGCGTCTGCCGCCTGCCCGCCGAGTGTCCCGCCTGCGGCCTGACCCTCATCCTCTCCACCCACCTCGCCCGCTCCTACCACCACCTCTTCCCGCTGCGCAACTGGGTCGAGGTCCCCTGGGCCCGCGCCGCCGCCTCGCGCGCCTGCTACTCGTGCCTCGCGCCCTTTCCCGACCCCCCGGCCCAGCGGCGGGGCCACCGGACCAACGGCACCGACGGCAGGAGGCGAGGCGACGCCGGCGACGAGGAGGCGGCGTCGGCGCCGAAGCAAAAGGGCGTCAGCGAGAGCAGTCGCTACGCGTGCCAGGTGTGCGGCAACCACTTCTGCATCGACTGCGACGTCTTTGCGCACGAGGTCATACACAACTGCCCCGGCTGTCAGAGCGACGCGCGGGGCGCTGTCACGAACGGAGAGAACGGCACGAACGGGGCGATGGAGGTCGACAGCTGAGGGGGTTTCATTCTCAAAGCGACGAAACGTGGCACAAGAACGGCACGGTCTTGCCAGGCCAAGGCAGGGAGGTGAGGGAGGAAGAGGCACGCTGTCAGTACGGGACTGCTTTAGCCGCAAGGAAGCGTGGGAGCTCTGGAGCATCTGCAGGGCGAAACGGAGTACCGGGCGAGCTGAATCGGCTGCCCTTGCAAGGAGATGGGGGGGGGACATGGATTTTTTTTTACTTTCGCCATGGCGAATCACTTGGGGACAAACATGATGCGGCGTTCAGGTGCGAATGTTTCCTTTGGGGGCCCGGCAACAAACATGTTGTAAATCAAAACGAAACGGCGCGTTATCTCATTCAGAGCAATGCTACCAGACCACTACTACTGAAACGAGGTCATAAGGTCATGATATGAATATTCTCCCATCACACATGCTCGATGTGCTTGTAAAATAAACGCGTGGTTCTCCTCTTCCAGAGAACACGTCCCCCCCTTTTTCGCCTTCAACTCCCTGTCCCGGCACCAGCTCACAGGTTGCCGCGCTCAGCCTGCTCCCGCTCAATAGCCTCAAACAGGCTCTTGAAGTTGCCAGCGCCAAAGCCGTCAAACTCGTTGCGCTGAATAATCTCAATGAAGACGGTGGGGCGGTCCATGAGGGGCTTGGTGAAGAGCTGGAGCAGGTAGCCGCCCTCGTCGTAGTCGATGAGGATGCTGAGGCCCTCGAGGACGTCGAGGTCCTCCTGCAGCTCCCAGCGGCGCTTGTCCGACTTGAGGCGGCGGCGCAGCGTCTCGTAGTAGGTGGCGGGGACCTTGATGAACTCGACGCCGCGGGCGCGCATGGCCGAGACGGTGGCGATGATGTCCTTGGTAAGCAGGGCAATGTGCTGGACGCCGGCGCCGGCGTTGAAGAGGACGTACTCCTCAATCTGGGAGCGCTTCTTGCCGGGGGCCGGCTCGTTGATGGGCATCTTGACCATGTTGTTGGGCGACGCCATGACGATGCTGTTGAGGGCCGAGAACTCGGTGCTGATCTGCGAGTCGTCGACCGACCAGAAGCGGTGGAAGGCGAGGCAGCGCTCGTAGAAGGCGCAGGCTGCCACCATCTCGTTCCACGACTGGTTGCCGACGCAGTGGTCGATGCGCTTCAGAGGCACCGTCGGCAGGGGCACCGAGGACGGCGGGGGGGCCGCGGCGCGGAACCCGGGGAGGAAGGGTCCGTTGTAGGAGCCGGCGGCACGCGAGATGAGCGTGTGCGTCGTGTCTCCGTAGGTGCGGATGACGGCCGTGGCGACGTCGCCGTGTGTCTCGTCATGCAGGAGGCCAGGCTCCTGGACCGACACGGCGCCGGCGGCCACAGCGGTGGTGTAGACGGCCTTCACATCGTCGACCTCAAAGGCGACGTCCTTAACGGCGTCGCCATGCTTTTCGAGGTGCGCGTGGATCTCGGCGAGGAGAGCGCGGTCGGTCTTGTTGATGGGCTCGTCGGCGGGGAGGTGGACGCCTGAGCGGATCGGCGAGGTGAAGACAAAGCGGACGTCCTCGTTCTGGACGACGTACGACGCAATGTAGCGGCTGCCCGTCTCGAGACCCTTGTAGGCGACGGTACGGAAACCGAAGAGGTTATTGTAATACGAGGCAGCCTGTTTGGCGTTGCCAACCCACCAAGTTATGTGGTCATAGCCGCGGAACTGGGGAAGAGGTTGCTGGACGGCGAGGCCATCGCTGAGGGTTGCTGTAGTTGGCGGCGCCGCCGGATAGGCGGCGGACTGTGGGGGCGAGTCTGTGATGGCAGAAGGGGACATTGACACTCAGAAGGTATCGGGGGTGATTCGATATAATGGATTCAAGGGGCGTTTGACAACGTTGTTAAGTCTAGGGGGGGAGAGACCGAGGGATGAAATTGATTGATGGTGAAGAAGGGTAGATACCAAGAGGATTCCAACGTTTCGTACGGTCACAAAAGTACCACCACTTCCTTAAGTATCTTCGTAATCCACCCTCCCCTGAGACCGCCTGGTCAGGTCCATCAGATGCTGGGCCGAAGAGAACGGAAACACACGCACACCTAGAGTAATCTGACACTGGTCCGTGTGGTCCATAAGCCGTGTGAGGGAAGCGGGGTTGCCGCACCTCACCAATGTCCAGCAGCGGATTACCAGGCTTTGCGGCTCCCATGACGAGCCCTCTCTGCCTGTTTTCGCACGACAGTGGGTGCCGAAAGGAGAAGGAGAGGTTGGCGGCGGCTGTTGAAGGGAGCGGTTGTACGCTGGGCACCGTTTGACACGCAAGGCCGTCGAGGCATAGGCCGTGGGCGGAAAGGGGCCGATCCAGCTCGGCCGCCCGCCGTGAGCCGAGCTAAGCCGCGCCTTGCCGGGTGCGACGGGCGCCGGCCTAAGATATGCTTCGAGACGCCCCACACCCTCAGAGGTCGTCATGCGGCTGTCCTGGAGAGATTCGATGGCGACGTGCATTGTGAGAGGTTGACGGGTGGCTGGTCATCTGTATGTTCTTATACCGCTCCTGGTACCCGAAGCTGGCCCCCTTAGCCATCCTTCCGCAGCCGTCAGCCTGCGGAATTGGCGTCCGCTGACAATCGTGCCCCGCCGTTGTATTGCGAATCCGACCTTGAAAGCCCGAAGCTTTCTTGAATAAAGATCCATCGATGCAGGTTGTGTTGATGCCATTTGACGAAAAGCATACGAGTCTCGGGTACCAACTTTGACAGCCTCCTCTCGGAACAACTTGTTCCAACGAAGAGCTAAGCCGCTCCCTCGACCATTCACGTAACACTTGATCCAATCGCGTCGCTGCCATGGCCGAAGTATCTCTCAGTCGCAATGACCTCAACGTATTGGAGAAGATCAAGGATCCCGACTTCGACCCCGCAGCTATTGTCATGTTGGACCAGTCGCTGCCACGCGACCCCCACATCACTGACAGCGCCGTCTACGAGCGAGTCATCCAGATAGAGCGCGAGATTATCTTGTCGATGCAACAGCTCGAGCTTCAATTGGCAGGACTCAAGCCCAAGACCATCGCCGAGCCAGTCGAGGAGTACAAAAGCTTGCTTTCCAAGCTTGACGACTTCGTCTCCGAGTACCCCAGTTATGCCAGCGCGCGCAACAACCGGACGCAAGCTCTGAGGCGGCTTTACGGTGACACCATGCTCCTCGACAATGCTGAGGATGCGCAGCGTCTGGTACGCGAGCCCAGCCCAGACGAGAGGGCCCGGGCGGCGGCCACCGCGCTCAGCGACACCGAGACATCGGTTAGTCTGCTGACTCCCAAGCTGGCCTTTGGTGCCATGTCGCCGCAGTCGGCCAAGACGCTGTCTCTCGCGTACACGCAGCGTGCAGCCATTTACCATACGACATCCAAGCTCATCGGAGAGGGTCGCGTGGCAGTGGCTCAAGACAGAGAAGAGTCTAACTGGGCCAAGATTGACTTTGAAGAGGCGGCTTCTCGGGACTTTGCCATGGGTGGCAGGCTCGGCAATGAGATTGCCAAGGGCCTGGCAGTCAGCACGAACCCGACAGCTAAGCTGTGCGGGCAGATGGTGCGCGAGGCGATGAAGAAGGAGTACGGGCCGGATTATGGAAATTGATTGGGTATCTGTCGCTAGTTGCTATGTGAGGTCGGCATGGAGCTGCTCTTCATGTATCGACGGAGGCGCTGGCGCCAGCAGTGTCTGTAGTGGGATGTGGATTGGTCACAGAGACGCCATGAAGTTGTTCACACGTCTGCCAACGTTAGCCATAAAGCTAGGCACTTTGCGCAATACATCATGTAGACGCCCACCTTTTGGCAATCCCAATGGTCTCCTGAGTCGACCTTCCCTTGTCCTTCTCTTCGCGGTTGATCCTTGTCACGGCAGCGCCGAGACCAATGGCGAGAGCGAAGATGGGATCGGCCACCCTGGAGATGATGTATGTAGGAGCAGGCATGGTGATGGTGCCGATTTGGTCGCGTCGAACCCAGATGATGGTCAGAGTAGCGGGTGGGGCTTCCGAGGTTGAACAGACAGATGGTCGGAACAAGTCGATAGAGAGCTCTCGCGATGTTCGGCGGATGAGATGCAAGCAAGCAGACGAGATAATCCGAGGCCGGCAGTCGCGTTGGTCAGTGCTCCTCCTCGAGCTTGACCCGCTCATCGACTGGTCGAGTGCTGCACCCTAGACCCACCCAAGAAGTGTCAGCACGTGACTCATCCCACAGAATCCCGCCCACAACTAACCTTTCAAATCACGTGCTTAGGTCCCCTCGCTTGCAGTGTGCAGTGGGCTAGGCTAACCCACAGCCCCAACGCATTTCCAGAAACTTTTCTCTCTGAAGAAGACCAGCGCCCAGTGACCGACGAACTCCCTCACCACACCGTCCAGATACCCGACACCCCCCGGTTCACAATGAAGTTCCTCAAGGTCGGCCGCGTCGCCATCATCACCCACGGTCGCTATGCCGGCAAGAAGGTACGATCCCACGAATTCTGCGCACCGAGTCCACGTTGTTTCCTGGTTGGTGGGAAGAGGGGGCCGATGGAAAATTGATGGGAGTCCCGAGGATAAGGAGGAAGAGGATCGCGAGCCCGAGCACGACACCGGCACGCCGATGAAAAAGAGAGAGACACGGTAGCAAGGGGAAAAAAAAGAACCATCAATCGGACCAGGAAGCAACTCGGGACAGAAAGCGGCAATGCAGCATGAACTCGAAAACACGCACACACATGCACAGAAGAGATTTCGCTAACACGCGCCCGTTTTCCAGGTTGTGATCATCCAGCCTGTCGACAGCGGCAACAAGGCCCACCCCTTCGGCCACGCCCTCGTCGCCGGCATCGAGCGCTACCCCTCCAAGATCACCCGCCGCATGTCCAAGACGCGCCAGGAGAAGCGCTCCAAGATCAAGCCCTTCGTCAAGCTCGTCAACTACAACCACCTCATGCCCACCCGTTACACCCTCGAGCTTGAGGGCCTCAAGGGCACCGTCTCCAACGACACCTTCAAGGAGCCCAGCCAGCGTGAGGACTCCAAGAAGACTGTGAAGAAGGTTCTGGAGGAGCGTTACACGAGCGGCAAGAACCGGTGGTTCTTCACTCCTCTGAGTATGTCATGACCCTCTCACGACGCACACACGCATCCCAGATGTACTGACTAACACGCCACAACAGAGTTTTAAAGGAAAAAAGGGAACCCGTTTCTGCGCACGTCACTCGGCTGGGGAGTTGGTATGGCTTGTGAAGAGCATCACTCAATTGGCATTCGAGATCCTCGGTTAAGGACCTCCCACACGAACCAAATCAAAGACCTGATGACAACCTCCCTTATTGTTTGTCGGAACGCATTAAAATTGCATTTGGTGACGTGACCGGGACACAGATGATGCAGCGACGGCCGTTTTCTTCTTTCACTATCCAGACCTCGGGGAACGAGGAACGAAAGACACCACCAACGGCGGGGGGGAGCAAAACGATGGGGATGGAAAAAGGGGGGGCGTGGGCGCGCGGCTGCTGTTGGGGGACGCGCCGGCTGCCCCGTGTAATCCCACGCGGCAGTGGCCGGGATGCCGTCTTGCATTTGTAGCGTGTTCGAGAGTCTATGTGAACCCATTGACTGTCGCTTCTGCCGTGCCGTGCGTGGTGCTATGCCGCAATGTGACAAACGTGTCGGCGAATGTCGCCTGGGACCTGGCACTGTCGGCCCTGGGTGATATGAGAACACATAGCTTTGTTTACCCTCGTTCAATCCACGTCGGCCAGGTTCGCACAAAACAGTCCTGAGGATCTTGTCAGGGCGGTTACATGGCGGGTTTGTAGCCTCAAGGGGAGCCTGTAACAAATCTGAGGACGACAGTCATTCTTACGTGTCTACTCTGGGCGGGTTCTGGCTGCGTGCACCGGATGCTGGATGGAGAAGCAGCCGGCAAGCTTGACAAATCGACAAGCTGGCCATCAATGTTTTCAGAGAATCCCCAATACTTCCTGCGATGTTGCGACAGCATGACAAGTTGATTCCTTGAAGCGAATGCAACAGAGATGCCGTTCAAGCCAGAAAAGGGACCAGGATAGATAGACTCACATCATTGACGCTTTGCGCACGTCGTTTGAGGTTCCGCCAGGTGGCCCCATCATCGACTTCCAGCGAGCTCGGCCACATCTCGCAGAAAGCTGCTGCACCAAGTTGTAAAACGGCCAGATCAACATCACTACATCGACATTGAGGTCGAAATGAAGAACCGCAGATTTGAAAGTATTCATAACATTTGCATACATGCATGTCTATCCTCACGCCGTCTAAAGTACATCAAATTAGACTCCTTCGTGCGCAGAAAAAAAAAAGAAGAAGCCATGCGACCGGGGTTCCCTGATGCGCTCTGCGCCATTGCTCTTGCTCCGTTTCCGCGCATCTTCTCCCACTTCACCTGGTAGCTGTACACAAACGCGCGCCGCCGCCGCCACCCCTTTACACCTCCCAAAGGTAAGAAGCCATTCGTACATTGGACCGTCCCGCCCCGTCTCCTTCGTCTTTTCAGTCCCCTCCTCCGCCCTCCTCAAGGAGTCTGGCAAAGAATAGACCAGTTGTCCCGTGGGGCAGAAGGAAGAAGCTGCGTGCTGAGGAAGAATAAAAGGGGGGGGGATTGGTCCTTGCAGAAGGAAAAAACGGGGTATTGGGGGATTTTTATATTGAAAGATTGGGAGGAGGCCAACGAGACATTTTCAAGGCTGCCTTCCGTAGTTGTTTCCATCCCGCGGCGGGCTGCGCGGTAGAGGCGATCCGACGCAGCCTCGTACCGAAATACAAAGAAGAGGAAAAAAAAGGGGAAGAAATAGAAAAAGAGCCCTCGCCGAGCTGGCCTCACGACTCGGCAGAGGAGTACTCATTAGGTGGGGAAAGTCATGTTGCCTAGCCGGTAGACCACTTTTTACAGCCTGTCGGAGCCCAGACGATCACTAACGCTGTGCATGCCGTTGACAAGCTTGTGAGGGTCGTACTCGGGGGCGTAGGTCGGCGCGACCTGGCTGAGGAGCCAGATAAACGTGAAGACCGACATGATGAGGACGGCCAGCTTTCGAAGAACGGGCTTGCGCTGGCCAAACTCGGCCCACTGGCGGGAACCCTCGCCAATGTAGCCACGGAGCTGCTCGTAACCGAGCTTGTAAAAGACCATGCCGCCGAGGGCGATGGTGTAGCCGAAGAACTGCAGGGCGGAGACCTTGGTGCCCCAGATCATCATGGAAGCAGCGACGAGCATGACGTCCTTGAGCACACCGCAGAGGGTGAGCACCAGGGAAGAGGTCTTGCCAATCTGTGTCGCCATTGTTAGCGTCGACATGAACAGGTACGTGACGCGCACGGGGAAGACATACCAGGAAAACGACAGAGACGTTCAGGAGGAACGCACACATGCCGTTGAGGAAGAAGGTGCTGAGGCCGACGTGGTAGACCTCGGCCATGGAGCAGCGAGGAATCTCCCAAACGAGCGCAACAGCAAGGTTCATGGCGGCGCAGATGGGCGCGAAGTAGTACAGAGAGACCAGGGGGTCCATCTTGTAGTCGGCCGAGCTCAGAAGGCGTTGCACCATGGTCAGACGCAGAGCCTCAAAGATGACACCGCCGATCTGGAAGATGACACCGACCCAGACAAACTCAATCTCGCCAATCGAAGCAATGATCACACCCACAACGATGACGGACACATTGAGGAAGACCTTCATGTTGGGCGTAGACACGCCGAGCGACCAACCGGCGAGGAGGACAGCGACGGGAGTGGTAGCCTATCGATCAAAAACAATTAGATAAGATCTCAGACAAGGATGGTCGATTGCCTCTTCAAGTGGAAAAAGTCTTACCTTGAGCATCTGGATGAAGGCAACAGAGAGGTACAGGTAGGTCAGGTTGCCGCAGATCAAACTCAAGCTGAAGAAGAGGCCGATGGGGACAATAGCCCGCACGTAGACACGGCCGGTCATCTTGACCGTCTTGCGGCCGTCAAGGAGGTGAGTCCATCGAGCGAGGATCTGGGTCATGAGGGTAGCGAAAGAAAGGTGGTAGGTGGTCAGGATGACCGGGTAGCCTGGAGGGGGGTTTCTTGCGTTAGATCAATTCTTGCTGGCGATGAAGGGCATGCTGTGGAGGGAAGAGGCTCACGGAAGTTGAGGGTATCGAGGATCCATTTGTTGAAGAGAATGACGGAGGACGAGAGGGAGATCCAGACACTGCAGGCGTTGCATCGTCAGCCATTGTTCATCACCGTGGCACTGTGGCTTTTTGTTCTCGCAGTGTTTGCTCGAGATACTCACATGACGTAGAGGGCAGGGTGAATGGCGTTGGACTGAGCCTTCTGTTGCAACTTCTCGGCTTGGGCATTGTTGGTTGGGAGGATGGGGCCCTCGGCGCGCGGCACATCGCCAGAGACCCGTGTCTTCTCGTCGGCGACAGACATGGTGGTGGATGAGATGTGTACCGATGGGGAGGATGCGGAAGAGAGGAGGACGTGATGGTCGGCAAAGAGGTGACCTTCAGATACGCGTGGTGATCGTGGTCGTCGTCTTGGTCGTCGATGTCGTTGCCAGTCGATGGTCGAGGGACGAGATTTAGGTCGTGGCCGAGAGAAGTAAGACGCGCAAACAGACGGTGGGTTGGTTTTGGGGGGGTGTGTGTGGAAGGGGGAAAGCGAGTGGACAGGACGAGCCAAGCACTTGTCAAAGGGGGCCGTGGGGCAGGTCCCTTAACAGAATGCAAATCGGGGGGTCCCTTGAAAAAAAAAAAAGCTGCAGATGTACAACCGTGTGCTTAGCAGGTACCGAGAATGGACGTGGCAATAGCGGTACAGTAGCGGGAGTCTGAGCTGAAGCCGGGCGAGAAAAGCTTGTCAACGTCGTCCTCGTTCGCAGGGTCAGAGGGGGTGATTCTGGCGGGTGGAACAGGAGCAGGAAGAAGGAGAAGAAGAAGGAGTGAAGAAGAAAGACTGCGGTGCACGAGTCTGCGCGCGTGTGTGAGAGAGAGACCCGGTCCAGCTTTGTGTTGGCCGGTAATCTTGGTGCTTGGTAGTGGTTTGGATGGAGATTTGTGTGGGAATGGGAGGAGCCCAAACGGGGGAGGGGAGGGGTGGGATGGAAAGACGGGATAGCAAAGACGGTCGACCAGGGGTGGGGGGGAGCAAGGAGAGGGTCCAGGAGACGAGATTCGATGGAGGCGTGGAACGGTGGATGAGATGCGCGTGCATGCCCCAGCAGACGGCACGAGCGAGGGGCCCTGCCAACCAACTCAATGGCTGGCAAATGGAAAGGGAAAATTCTGGTCAAACTGCCCATCATTGGATGAGCTACCCCGATAAGCCCAGCCAGAGGGTTGTCCGCTGGCCAATCCAATCGTCGCTTCCCACATGTTGCCGTGATCTGGCCCTCTCATCATCGGTGCCTGCGCCTCATCTTCCCAGGGGCTGGATGGGCCTGAGATTAGTGCTCTTAGGGGCTGCCAGCCTAAAAGAGGGTCCGCTTCAGGGGGCAACAGACCTCCCCCCTCTCCCCTCCCCTTCTCCCCTTCGATGTACCTGGGTAGGTACCTACCTAGGTAGGTAAGGTAGGTAGGTACCTTAGGTAGGTAGGTAAGGTATGTGTCGATGCTTGGTGCTTGGTTCGCCTTGCATCAGATCCACTGACCTGATGCCTGGCCGTCCATCAAGTGTTCCCCTCCATGCTCACAACTCGCTTGATTGCGATCCTTCAGCTTGATGTTTCTCTCCATCTCGTCAAGCGGATTCAAGCTCCATCACAAACCCCAGTCTGTGCTCCCTGGCTGTCCAGTCTACAACGAAAGGACGAGGAGAAATCCCGACATCGTTGACATCCCTGGCCCGCGGCATCCCTTGGTGCCTACTCAACGTCCGATGTACTCGGTACTAGACGATCATCATGCGCCGACAGTCCAGAGAGCCAGGATTCCCTTCACGAGTCGAGCCCATTCCGCAGATCTCGGCCCCCCACCCCTTATTAATGCAGCGTGCGACAGTGCCCCTTGTGGCCCTATGCCCTGTGCCCTGTGTTTGAGCTGCCAACCTAGCGGACGACTATCAGTATCCCGTGGATCTGCTTGTTCCGATGCCGCAAGCGCCCTTTGCCTGGCTTCAGAGTGAACGCTGGTCGGTGTGTTCGTGGTGATACTCTGATTCGTCATTGTTTACGCCCATCTTCTCCATGCAGCGCTGCTTTTACTCTCATTGTACTTGTCCACATGTCGCCGGGTGCCGGGGCGAAGATCAACAGCAGTGAGCCTGAGCGAGATGACAGGGCATCGTCCAATGGGCAGTTACACTGCGATTTGGCGACGGCCGCGTGTGTCCCTCTGCTCCCGGCCGCCCGCCGTTCAGGGGGTTGCTGGGAAACACGTCGCGGGAAGCACAGCCTCAATCCGTTCCAGCATGGCGTGCCACGAGTCGCTTAGGACTGGTCGGCACGCCGGAACTCCCTTTTCGGCGCGCCCCCTAGCAAAGGGGGGAGGACGGGAGGGGAGGGGCAAACATGGCAAGGGAGCAATTTAGAAGGGGGGGGGGCAGGAGCAAGAAACTGACTACCGTGTTCGCAAGTTACGGTTGCTGCCAAAAATTTGCTTGATGCGCTGCTCTGGGATGGGTAAAGTGGCCGACGCCTCTCCCGTCACGAGCTCTTTTGGGATTACGGCCACGACGACGAACAACGTCAAACGGCCAGGAACACGAGACGACCACGTAACAGACCCGCCCGGTTACGAACAAGTAATATCCTCGCCGTCGTCAGTCAGGAAGTTTCCAGCTGCCTGGCTGGGACCCGGGTGTGGGGGCCGAACGCGGTCTCGGTTGACTCTATTTTTGTCGAGTCAGCACCGGATAGGGACTTGAACTCGTGAAGAGCGAAGCTCTCACGATACTGATAGATATCCTTCAGGACAAATCATGGGTTGTCGATAGGCTGTCAACCACCGACGCCAATTGTCCTACAGCATTTCTACCGAGGCAATGTGCGCGAATTGTATCACCAATCCCAGGTGAACCCTATGGTCGGTAGCCTTCGAGGTTTTTTTCTGTTGGTCAGAAACATCACGACGTAATGTTAGTCGGTCAGCATTCTTCGAACCTTCGGAACGAGTGGCCATCTCTTCAAATACCAAGCTAGGGAACCAATGAGCGCCAAGGACGCCTCGACTCTTATTTTGTCTAGCAAGTAGTTCTGAGTCTGGTATGCTGTCGCTGTATTGTCCCAAACCGGGGCTTCCGTATGCCCACTCGCGCCGTCCCTTGTTTAGCTTCAATGTGACTTCTTTGACAGCCTGAACTGGACTAGTCAGGCGCGGCGAGGGCATCGTCCTCAAACCATCCATCTATCTGTCAAGGGATGATCGCATAGCACGATCGAAAGGATCAACCATGTACGCCATCGAGATGAATCGTAGGCTGTCAACCCTAATCCAGTCAGGCATCGGACACTACTAGTCGTTTGAGGGTTCGTGGAAAGGCTGTCTAAGTCGAGCCAGTTCGGTATAGCCATAGCGGGGGCCGAGAGTCTTCGCGTCGGAGATATAACCATCCCGAAGGCTCGTCGATGCGGTCTTGGCTTCGAGCTGCGTGGCGCCTCATCCAGGATACATGGTAGGGGAACCAAGCCAAGACCTCAATCGAAGAGCGTGCTCTCGGCCTGGTCGCGGGTGGCACGACAGGGCCGGTAGTCGAATGCTAAGCTCTCTCCGAACAGGTTAGTCAGGTACGGGACAGTTTAAACACGCGACACGGTGTGCTGCAGGCATGTCATGGCTGACATGAGGCAAACTCGGCTGCTTTGCCATTTGCCTGCCTTGGTCGGGGCTTGACACACGCCGCACGTACATGCCGCGCGTTGACCGCTGGGTCTGATGTAGATCGGATCATCGACATGTTTCAAAGGTTGTGGATGGATCAGGAGACGGTGTCGGGATTCACGAGTCATCCTCACAATCTGCAAAGCATTCTGGCATGACCCAAGCACACCAGCCCTGGGGCGGATGGTGATGTATGATGAATGCTCGAAGATCAGGGGGGAAGATCGATTGCACTGCCATCCTCCCTAGCGTACGATGGCGATTGATTGCAACCGCTGACTGATGAGATGAAGCAGATTGTCTCGACAGGGCGGGTGGTGGGAGACGGCTGAACTGGCATCATTATCCCGTGGAGGAGGTGGTAATTTCCAATACGGTGAGGGTATGTCGTCAGAGAGACGAAGAGCATGTATGAATGCCCCTGGCCAGACAGACCCTGCGACCGCATTCGGCACTGGTGTTAAGAATATGGGTGCCTATCGAGATACCCGTGGGCGAATCTTGGGCTTGTATTGGCTTGATTTGAGCACCAGCTGGTGCTGGTCCTCGCAGTGACCGTCTCCTTTGGGCAGACCTTTCTCGAATTCAGACAAATGAGGCGCGCAGCGTGAATAACGCTGCGTGCCAGGGGCGTCGAAGCCGAAGTCGTGCCACGGTGACCATGCAGTGGCGGCGGATGAGGCCTGGGCGTGGGTAATTGACATCAATTTCCATGAGATTGCGCCTAGCAGGGTTCGGTATCAGACTCGTGGCAGGCCGGAACCATCGACACAAAACGAAGAGGTTGGCTGAAAAGAGGCGTCGATGGACCGAGCTACGTTTGATGAGATTGTTTCCTCGTTCTTGTCCAGCGAAAAGTGGGGGGGGGGGGGGGGGGGGTTAGTGGGTTGCATGCATAGGTAAAGCCATCTCAGGCGACCAACTGCCAGACAGGGCGAGGGCCGAATTAGACCTACTAGGCGCGATCTTTGATGTCCGTCGAGCCTGCCACGGTCTCCTTTGACCAAGAAGTGGTCAAACAGTGCCGATCAACCTCCGGCGAGAGCGGCATCAGAGTGTGGAATCTGACTCGAGTGCCCATTGTCTGGCTGTGGCAAGCGCGCGACAGCACAGTACCCCAGGGAGGCTGTTCAAGCGTCAGCCGCAGATCCTTGTGAGCGGTGAATCGATGGCAAGAGTTGATGCGGTAGGTGGCCGTGTACCGTAGCAGTGGGAAAGGTACAGCAGTTATTACCATCCCCACAACAAGCCGTCTATCAGTATGTGCAAGGTGGGCATGGCGTGAGCCGCGGATCGTCGACAGCGCACGGATCCTCGTCCCACCCAAACTTGGCGTACTTAGTATGCTGTGCTGGACCGTTGCTCAAGCTAGGTGCTCGTTGCAGGGAAAGGCCAGGCACTGCATTGGTCCATTGTATCCGCTTTCTCTTGGGATGGTTTTCAATGCTTGGCTCTCGCAACTTGTTTCGTCGTTACCTTCTTTGCCTCTGTAGAAGCCACAGCAACGAAGGTTGCTTGCGTCCGCTGCCCAGCAAGGCCCCATCGGCGGCCAGAGGATCTGGCTGATATGTGTGCTACCCCCACAAGGTAGACAGTCGTGATGCGTGACGCGACCGTAGGAATTGGGTGACTCGTCCAGGTATGACCAGAAGAGAGCCCAAAAGTTGTAGAGGATAGCAGTTACAGAGCAGCGCGCAGGCGGCGGGGGGAGGGGGTGGACGAGAAACCCGGCCGGTGGCAGTAGTCTATGTGGTGGTCACAGTCGGTCGTGGTGGTAGTAGTGGGGCTCACATAGGTAATAGGTGATAGGTAGGTACTTGTATACCAGTAACAGTTCACGGTACCCGCATCATCACCTGGGAAGGGCTGGCAACTACTTCTCCTGGCGTCTGGCGTCTGGCCCCGGCGTCCTTGCCCGCCCACCACGACCCCCGGCCTCTCATGACCCCTGCAGAAAATAAAATCTGGGCCCCTCCTTCTGTTGCCGCAGAGCGGGCTGCACTGGCTGCGCAGGGCACCTCCTTTTCCCTTCTCCCAGCCTAAAGCCCACTTCAATATCTACGGCAACGAGCCAATACGCCCCTCAGTTCGATTCTCTTTTGCTGGTCCTCTCGCCTCTCGCAGAACCTCACGTCCTTTCTTCTCACAGCTCTGTCTGCTGCTTGAATCCTGTCTCCGCCTTCACACACGTCCATCGTCGTGAAGCATACCGCCACTCCATCTCCCCCACCTTCCCAAAGCAAAAAGGACATCTTCCCCACCATGGCCGACATGTGAGTGTCCCCTTTCCAGTGCCTCGCACCCTCTCGTCGGTCTGTGCAAAGCTATCGACAAGTCTGGCTGCTGACAAGATATATTCTACGATAGTAATGTTGACGTCCTCGTCATCGGTGCTGGCCCGACCGGCCTGGGAGCCGCCAAGCGTCTCAATCAGCTGGTTTGTCCTCACCGCCAGAGTCCTCGATCGTGAGAACGGTCCGGAAAGAAAATACTGACCAGCGCCGGCAGAACGGTCCTTCATGGCTTATTCTCGACGCCAACGAGAAGGCCGGTGGTCTTGCGTCCACCGATGTCACCCCTGAAGGCTTCGTAAGTTGATACTGCCCTCGCCCCGCGCGCCTTGCACCAACACGAACACATTGAGCTATACACTAACTCGTGCTGGACCACAGCTCTACGATGTCGGCGGTCACGTCATTTTCTCCCACTACAAGTACTTCGACGACTGCATTGACGAGGCTCTCCCCAAGGAGGATGACTGGTACACCCACCAGCGCATCTCCTACGTCCGCTACAAGGGCCTCTGGGTCCCTTACCCCTTCCAGAACAACATCTCCATGCTTCCCAAGGAGGACCAGGTTCTGTGCATGGACGGTCTCATTGATGCCGCCCTCGAGGCTCGTGTCTCCAACACCAAGCCCAAGGACTTTGACGAGTGGATCGTTCGCAACATTGGAGAGGGTATTGCCAACATCTTCATGCGTCCTTACAACTACAAGGTGTGGGCTGTTCCCACCACCAAGGTATGACCCAACCACAGCTCTTCTAGGCTCTATCGGTGTATCTGACAAAACCCCAGATGCAATGCGCCTGGCTCGGCGAGCGTGTCGCTGCGCCCAACCTGAAGCTTGTGACCAAGAACGTTGTCCTGAACAAGATTGCTGGCAACTGGGGTCCCAACGCGACCTTCCGCTTCCCCGCCCGCGACGGCACTGGTGGCATCTGGATTGCCGTTTCCGACACCCTCCCAGAGGACAAGAAGCGCTACGGCAAGAAGGGTGAGGTCGAGAAGGTCGACGCCGAGGGCAAGGTCGTTACCCTCAGCGACGGCACCACCATCAAGTACAACAAGCTCATTTCCACAATGGCTGTTGACTCACTTGTTGAGAAGATGGGCAACCAGGAGCTCATCAGCCTTTCCAAGGGCCTCTACTACTCTACCACGCATGTCATTGGTGTCGGTCTGCGTGGCGCGAGGCCGGAGCGCATTGGTGACAAGTGCTGGCTCTACTTCCCTGAAGACAACTGCCCCTTCTACCGCGCCACCATCTTCTCCAACTACTCGCCTTACAACCAGCCTCAGGCCAGCGAGAAGCTCGCGACCCTGTACCTGGCCAATGGCGCCAAGGCGGCGTCGACCGAGCCCAAGGAAGGCCCCTACTGGTCCATCATGCTGGAGGTGTCCGAGTCTTCGATGAAGCCCGTCGACCAGGAGAACCTCCTCAAGGACTGTATCCAGGGTCTTATCAACACGGAGATGATCACCGCGGAGGATGAAATCGTCTCGACCTACCACCGTCGCTTCGACCACGGTTACCCCACTCCCTCTCTCGAGCGTGAGGGCGTGCTTAAGGACCTGCTGCCCAAGCTGCAGGACCTGGACATTTACTCGCGTGGTCGTTTCGGCAGCTGGAGGTACGAGGTCGGCAACCAGGACCACTCCTTCATGCTCGGTGTGGAGGCCGCGGACAACATTGTCAACGGCGCCGTCGAGCTGACGCTCAACTACCCCGACTTTGTCAACGGCCGCGCCAACACGGAGCGTCGCCTGGAGAACTTTGTTGTCGCGCCCACATCTACCCAGACCAACGGCGCCAAGGAGCTGCCGACGAGGGAGCGTGCCGCGTCCAAGGCCTCGCAGCCCGCACACAGCCGCAAGTCGTCGAAGCAGGTCCAGTAGACTACTTCATATCAGGGTGAGCCCGGCCGGCGGGGCGACTTGAAAGAGTCGGCGTGGGCTGCGAGCAGCAAGCGGCTGTGGGGCCTGGCTGGAAGGGACGATTCGAATGGGCGAGGCCCACCGGGAAGGGGACCCGCGTGATGATGCATGCTTTGAGGATATATGGGATTGGTTTGCTTGCCAGGAGGCAAGCACAAGCGTCATACGCATGATGTTGATGGATTTGTAGAAAGCATGGCGGATGGCCTACTGTTGGGTCAGGTTTGATAGAGATGCCAAGACTCTGCTAGATAGATGAAGAATTGTCGCGAAACCTCACCTGCGTTCCTCCCTGTCATTCTGCCTCCGGGTGTACTCTTGGATGCTGCATCACGGTTCCCGCAGCAGGGCAGCAAGGGCAGGTCATGCACCGCACTCGGTGGTCTCAGAACACGGCTCCGTTGCGGAACATGCGCAGGTCTCACTTGGACCGCGACCCAGCAAAGGCGACAAACCAATACGCCGAGGCTGCGGTGTGTTCGAGGCATGGGACATTGGTCGGAGAGTGTGGAGGTCTAGGCCGCTTATGTTATCAACACGTACGAGGCCAGGACATTTTACTGGGCGTGTTTGGGAGTGAAGAGAAAGAAGGTTTCGAGAAGGATGTCAGAATGGCTGGACGGAGAGGCCGTCTTGGACCACGCGACCAGCTGCAAGCCGACAAGCTAATCATGCCACTCCCGCGAAATTTTCTCTTCTCCTTCTCCTGCCTTGCCATCATGGTAGACAAGGCACGAGAGGAGCCGCAACGTTCGGTTGGGCAGCAGTAACAGGACAGGATCGACATGCGTCGTGTGGTTCTTTCGTCTGGGTGACTGGGGTTGATGACAGAAAGGAATTCGATCCGAAGATGTGGGGACAGGGCCGGCCGATCAGAGACTCAGGGTTGACCTGCAAGCATTTGAATGACAGCTGCTTTCTGGCCTGTAAGATGAGATGTACCTCGCGAGGAGACGGGGGTTGCGCTGGCTTGCATTGCCTTGCCTGCGTTGCCGAGTTGGCCGTGGTGATGATCAGGGCCAGAGTATGGATCGCAGGGACGAGACTGCTCGGGTTCTGGGCTGCCATGTCGACGAAAAGCAAGTTTGATTGCCTTCGTCTTTGCTGGGCCACTTCCAAGGCGGCGGGGGGAGGAGGGGGACAAGGAGTCGTCATCTGGCAGCAGAGCCGAACCAACAGGACAAAGCAATCGTCAGGCACTACCCGAGGAGGCCCCCCCCCACTTCACACGCCGAGCTGCCGCCCCTTCGAATGACTGATTCAAGATGACTGACTAGGCGCCTAAGGACCGCCTAAGGACCACCTAAGGACCTCAGCATCCAGCCCCCCCCCCCAGGCCCCAATGGGCCCCTATGAACCCAAAGGCCCAAGACCTGGTGTCGGCGGTCAATGACAAGGTTCAGTGTCCCTTGCCCTGGCCCAGATCCCGCCCGCTTCGCGAGCCAAGTCCGTCAGTCCTCGTCCAATAGAGAGGGTGGAGTCACGAAGATTCTCAACTCTGCGTTTTGTTTGCTGCTGGCGAGTGAGGTGCCTATTCGCCTTGATTGACCAGACATTGTACCTGTGCCTGTCCTAAGCCATCATAGCAGAGCCTCTTCTTCCTTGGCCTCACATCGATTCCTGACAGGTGTTCCGCTGCCTTGCTGGCTTCCCAGACAGACGCAACAACCTCCCAAATCGCGATTCGGCTCTAGCTCCGCTCTAGCTCTTGATCATATCGCCCACCCCCCCGAACCAGACGCCGACCACATCCGGCCACTGGTCGCGCAAAACATTCTCGCACACAACAAAGCGCCTGTAGCATCAACGCCTCTACGGACCGCCTCGGTTCTTGAACCTCCCCCCAGGCGCACACAAGACCGTCTATCAGTCCGACGACGATGCCTGTGCCGGCGAGCTTCTCCAGGTGATGCTCTGTTCCTCCCCAACCTGAGCCGACCGCCTGCCCCCAGGACTGCCGAGCAGCACATCCCACAACCATCCGAGCTCGCCCTCTGCGGCCTCTGCTTCGCATGGACTACGCCGCCATCATGCCCGACGATCAGCATGATCCGCCGGCGCGCCTCTTCGAGCGACTCCGCCAGATTGCCGGCTACACCTGGGACGATAGTCATCCGCCGTTCCATACAACCTATGACATCTGGCATGTCGCTGGCACCAAGTTCGTGTCGCCCTTCTCCCCGCCCACGACATATCCCGTCTCGAGCCCTGGGTCGGCCGCGAGGCTCCAGTCCGGCCGCCCCTCACCCTCTGAGCACTACAGCTCCCCCAGCATCATCGGCGCCGAGACCCAGGCCGACGCCAGCAAAGACCCCTCGCTCTCGCCCGCATCGCCTCCCATACCGACGTCGAACCCCGATACCCTCTACCCCGAAGAACCCGTCATTGCACGCATATCCTACCATGTCCTCCGCGAGGAGAGAACCTTCCACATTACCAAGCATCTCATCACATCCGTTGACCCCCACGGAGAGCATATCGTCAAGCCGATAGACCTCGTCCGCCTGACGCCGCAGCCCGGAGACCGCGGGTCCATCATGGTGGCCATCTACCAGCACCCCGGACGCAATGCCATATTCGACTTGATAGACCTCGGGCCAGCCTTTTACAGCACGCGCAAGGTCAATAACCATTGGGAGGCGTACAGAAAGGAGGTTTTTACTCTCAACCCGCCGATAGGCGTGCCAGAGTTTCTGCGCTTCGCCGTTGGCGCCGCGCAGTGCCTGGAGATACTGCACTATGGTCAAGGCGCCACGCACGGCGAGATCAGGCCCGACGCCTTCCACTACAATATCGAGACGCACCGCGTCAAGCTCGCCGCCATTGGTACGGGCACCAGGTCCTTCGAGAACCGACTGCAGAGCTCGGCGTGGTCGAACCTGTCGAAGGAGCTGGGGGCGAAGAACAAGCTGCTGTATATCAGTCCCGAGCAGACAGGACGCATGCCCGCCGAGCCCGACAGCAGGACAGACATTTACTCTTTGGGCGTCGTCCTGTGGACCATGCTGACGCAACATCCCGTCTTCGATGGTGATACGCCTCTAGATATCGTCCACTCCGTGCTCAAGGGAAGCATACCCCGACTGTCGAAAGTGAGGGAAGACGTTCCGTCCGTCATTGGCCGCATCATCGAAAAGTGTACGGCCATGCGCGTGGCCGATCGCTACCATTCGGCGAGCGGTCTACGTCACGATCTTGTCAAGGTCCAGGAGTTTCTGGAAAAGGCAGACTGGCTGGCCCTCGAAAAGTGGACCATTGGTGAGAAGGATATCTCCTCCTTCTTCATCCTGCCGACCATGATGATCGGGCGATCCAAAGAGAGGAACGAACTGCTCAAGGTCATCGACCGATCTGCCAAGAGCCACGCCATGAGCCAAAAGGTCGCCAGCAATAGATTTTCAGACGGTTCCAACCTCTCCAACGACGTGTTGGACGCGGCCGACGCCTCGAGCGAAGGAGCCAGTTCCGCCGATGGCACGGCCCGCCGCAGCGGATCCTTCACCCAAACTACCTCCTCAGACCCTAGGCAGGTCAGGGCTAGTTTTGTGCCGTCGGTGCTCTCCGACAGCCAGACCATCTCGGGCGAGACGGTTGCCTCGACCAACTCTGGTCCTCTGGCGCGAATGGCAAGACCATGGGAACGCAACTCCTCCATCTCTGTCGAGACGCGAAGCCTGGCGGACAGCATGGGAACCAGTGATATGAACCGGCAAAGCGTGGCCGAATCTACAGCGTCGAGCCTGTCCCGCCAACTCGGGTCGGCCAAATTTAGGCGCCGCGGACACTGCGAGATCATTACCATCGAAGGTGTTGCCGGCCTGGGCAAGAGCTTTCTCTTCCAGTCTGTCTTTTCGGAAGCCAGGAAGCGGGGCTACTACGTCTCTGCCAAGTTTGACAACGCAAGGAGACAGGCCTTCGGCCCTTTGCTCAAGTTGCTGTCATCACTCTTCCGACAAGTATTCGGCGAGAAACACACAGACACGCCTTTTCACCATGCTTTGAAACACTACATCCGCCCTGTCTGGCCGATGCTTGCCAAAGCATTAGGTCTCCCTGAACATCTTCTCGGCACCATTGACAACTCAACTATGCGATCCCCGCCGACCTTTCAGGGCTCTCGCAACATGAGAAACAGCATGAAGCATGGGCTGTCTCCTGACGCTTCACCCGGCCTGCAACCCAAGAACCCGGGCATACCGTTGCAAAGCTCGCAGGATTTCCTGCGAGCAGGCACGTCTACGAAGAACACGAGGCTGATGAACACGTTTTTGGACGTATTGCGCATGATTACGGCCAACAAGTTTGTATGCTTTGTGCTGGATGACTTGCATTTTGCAGACAGCGAGTCTCTCGAACTGATTTCACAGATCATCAGCGCAAGGATGAGGATGGTCATTATTGTGACGTACCGGCCGGATGAGATGACGCCTGACGAGGTTCACTCCATTGTCAACTCAACAGAACCCGACGGCAAGTCCAACCATTGTGATCATGCAGCGGACAACCACTCATGCTTTACAGACTTTTCGCGCACAGGGAGGCCGACAATCACCAGGATTGCGCTGGCGCCCCTCAGCGAGATCGACATTGTGCACTATGTTGCGGCCACATTATGCCGACCCAAAGAGGACATTTTGCCATTGGCCCTCGTCATTCAGTCCAAGACTGCTGGCAACCCATTCTACATCAGAGAGATGCTCAGCGCATGCTACCGCAACAAGAGTATCTGGTACGAATACAAGGACAGCAACTGGCACTTTGATCTTGACCGACTCTTCGATCAGTTCCAGACGGAGGGATACGATGTTCTCGATACGGCTTTCATCACTCAGCGTCTGAAAGAGCTTCCACCATCGGCGCGCGCAATCTTGGCCTGGGCTGCGCTTCTCGGCTACTCCTTCTCTTTTGAGCTCGTCAGTCGTCTCTTGACGGGCGAGTTCCAATACGCGGACGATGTTGCTTGTGTTGACCCGAACGCCCAAGAGGTGAACACAAAATATTCTAACGATGAACTCATCGCTGGCCTCCAGGCCGCCGTCAACGCGTGTATTCTGATGCCTGGCGAGACGGATGACCGGTTCCGTTTCGCCCATGACCGCTACATACAGGCCTCGGCCGCTCTCAAGGAATGTAACGCCCGCAAAATGCGCTTCATCATCGCCCAGACTCTCATGAAGTACTACTCAACGGATGCTCGGGCGCGAGATACTGCTTCGTTACACATTTGCGAGTCGGCCGAGCTGATTAAACGGCGAGTGAAGATCCGCGAACCCTTTCGCACGCTGCTCCTCGAGTGCGCCGCTACGGCAACAGAGAACGAGGCACGGCCGACGGCTGCCAAGTATTATGCGACGGCCTTGGACCTCCTCCAACCGAACCCCTGGGCCGATGGCCCCGAGGACGTGTCTTACGACGAAACCCTACAGATACACCTGCGAGCGGCCGAGTGCAGTCTGTACATGAATCAGGAAGAAGAGGCGAGTCGTCTTCTCTCAATCCTTTTTGACAAGGGACGTACGGCGATCGACAAGGCACCCGCTTACGTGCTGCAATCACGGATTCACGCCCAAGCTGGGGATGTTACCGCAGCGTGCGACTCGCTGGAGAAGTGTTTACGCCTCATGAATGTCAGGCTGGAGGAACACCCTACGTACGAACGCTGTGACCGAGAATTTGAACGCCTGGCGATCAAGATTCAGACGATGGACAAGACGGAACTGATGCAGCCGGCCGTGTCGCCGGACCCTACGTTACCCTCGATCGCCGCCGTCATGGCTGAGACGTTGAGCTCGGCATGGTGGAGCAACTCGCTCCGGTTCTATAGCATCACCCTCGCCATGCTAGATCTGCACTTGACCTCTGGCGCATTCCCGCAGTCTGGGCTGGTCTTTCTCTACTTTGGCATCATCGCGCTCTCCCGCTTCAACCTCGTTAAATTGGCTGTGGAGGCCGGGGATGTCTGCATCGAGATGCTCGATCGATTCCGAGATCCATTCTCCATGGCGAGGGGCTACATGGTCTATGCCATCTTCATCGGCCACGTTCAGTTCCCCGTCAGCGTGGCCTTGGCACACCTGGAAGGCTCTGTCGAGTATGCTGCGGCCGCCGGAGATCGCACATCGTCAATCGTGAGCGCTGGCTTGTCTGCGATGCTCAAGTTTTACGCTAGCGAAAACCTCGCTGATGTCGAGGCATTCGCCCAGTATGCCTGTGAAGACGTTCAGGGTTGGAAGGACGACACTCGGGGCGGCACTCTGCTCATCGCCGTTCGGCAGCTCTGTCGTGCCATGCAGGGCAAGACGAGAACCAGGGACGCACAGCACGTGTTTAGCGACAATGTTTTCAACACACTCCAGTACAAGTCGCGGCTCGACACGAAAGTCCTGAATGGCAACCGCTCCATCTTGTTCTTCGAGACGTTGGAGATCATTCCGCTTTTCCTCTTTGGCCACTATGACCGCGCGATCGAGATCGGTGCAGCCTGTTACGAGAACATCGATATCATGTGGTCTGCCCGCAACAGTCGCCACCTCATATTCTTCTACGGCCTGTCCCTCGCTGGCCGGATGCTGCATCGTCTCGACGACCCGCGGTTCAACCCAGACAGCCTCGAGGCGGAGAAGCAAGAATGCATCCAAACACTGCGCGTGTTTACGAGAAAGATCAAAGAGTGGGCCACGTACAACGATGTCAACTACGCTTCGTGGTACAAGATTCTCGATGCTCAGATTTGCGAGCTCAGCAAGGACTACGGCGGCGCAATCATGCTTTACGAAGAGGCATTGGATCATGCCGAAGAGCACAATCACACCTTTGACGAGGCGCTGGGTAACTATCTCATGGCCGGTGTGTTCGTCGGGAGAAAAGCGAGGCGTTCTGCCCGAGCGGCCATGAGGGACTCTGCCGCGCTGTATCGGCAGTTTGGTGCCGTCGGCGTGGCTGATCATATCGAGGAGACGCACGCCCTCCTTCTCCATGGCCCAACACGGAACCCGCGGACCGTAGATGCCTGTGTGCAAACGGACTTTTCATCAGACGCTCCTCCACCGCACTTCCGTGCCATGGACGGCGAGGAGAGCGAGGATTTACCACTGGCTCCCAGCAGCGCGATGGTCGATCTGAAGGGCGAACGGATCGGTGCCTGGCGTGGCTCCGTGCACCTCCAAGCTGGTGCCGGGGCCGGTCTGCCTGCGCTCGATATGATTGACCTGCATGCGATTCTGCTGTCGTCTCAGGTCATCTCGGCCGTTCTCAATGTCGACCAGCTTCTCGAGACGATGTGCGACGTCATCTTACAGACCTGCGGTGGCACGGCCACACTCGCCGCCATAATCGTCCGCGATGCGCAGGGATGGTGTCTCGCGGCTAGCGGAGATCCTGAGCGGGGAGCAAAAGCCCCTGAGAGCCGCGAGCTGCTCTCGCACACGTCCCTCGTCGCAGAGAACGTCATTCTCTACTGCACGCGGTTCCGGGAGACGTTGTTCATTCCAGATATCCTCAACGACGAGCGGTTTGGCAACGTCAACGAAGCATGGCTCCAGCGCAACGTCTTGAGTAAAGCTGTCATTGCGATTCCCATCTCCCGCGGAGCCGGCAACGACGGGCTGCTCGGCGTCCTCTACCTTGAGGGCGAGCCAGGGTCGTTTACCGATCGCAATGTGTCAGTGCTGCAACTGCTCGTCAACCAGATCGGCATCAGTTACTCCAACTCGCTGGCCATGAAGGCCGTGGAGAAGGTGTCCAAGGAGAACGAGTCGAACGTGCGGGCGCTCAAGAGCACGGTGGATCAGGCGCGAGAAGCTGAGGCCAAGGCCAAGGCGGCCGAGGCGGAAGCGAAACGCAACGTCAAGCTGGCCGAAGAGGCAGCGAGGGCCAAATCAATCTTCCTGGCCAACGTGTCCCACGAACTGCGGACGCCTCTCAACGGCGTCATTGGCAACTCGGAGTTGCTGCGCGACAGCAGCCTCAACAGGGAGCAACTGGACATGGCGGACTCGATCCGAGTGTCTGCCGATCTGTTGCTCACGGTCATCAACGACATTCTCGATTTCTCGAGAATGGAGGCCGACAAGATGAAACTGTATGTCATCGCCTTCAACCCGGAGGAGATGGTGCGTGAGGTCGTGCGTGCTGTGTCGTACAGCAACAGGCAGAAGACACAGAGGAAGAACGTTACGATTACCAAGGACATCAACCTTCCCCCGATGCTTATTTACGGCGACCCCATCCGTCTGCACCAGGTGCTTGGGAACCTCATCAACAACAGCCTCAAGTTCACAGAGAATGGTTCCATCACGATCGGGGCGCAGGTCGATTTCGATTCGAACGAGAAGGCTGTGCTTACCTTCAAAGTCCAAGACACCGGCATCGGCATTCCACAGCAGCAGCTCGAGAAGCTGTTCCAGCCGTTTTCGCAGGCGGACGCCAGTACAGCAAGAAAGTACGGCGGCAGTGGTCTCGGACTCAGCATCTGCAAGTCTCTGATCGAGACCATGATGAAGGGCAAGATTCACCTGGAGAGCCAAGAGGGCGTCGGCACCACGGCTTGGTTCACCGTGACCTTTGACAAGGCCACGCCGGACGTCAATGCAGGTGACGCGCAAACCGTCAAGTCGCCGCCCATCGCCGACCGTTTCACGATACCCGCGACTCCGCTGAACGAGCTGGCGCCAAACCCGTTCATCCATCTGACGACCATACCGAAGGACCAGATCCGAATTTGCATCGCCGAGGACAACCTGATCAACCAGAACATTGCCATGAAGTTCTCGCGACGCCTGGGCTACACGACGGTGGACGCGTACGAGAACGGGCAAAAGGCAATCGAAGCACTGAGAAAGAAGGCACAGGAAGGAGAGCCATATCACGTTGTGCTCATGGACGTGCAGATGCCTGTGCTCGATGGCTATGAAGCGACCAAGGCAATCCGTAGCGAGCCGTTGGAGGCCGTGAACAAGGTCCTGATCATCGCCATGACGGCATCGGCGATTCAGGGTGATCGGGAGAAGTGCCTGGCGGCCGGCATGAACGATTACATCGCAAAACCCGTCCGGGTCGACGTCTTGGGCCGAAAGCTGGACAACTACATTATGCCGCACACCGCGGCGACGGGACCCGGCAGCAACACACCCGTGAGGCCATCCCCGGCATCTGGCGCCTTCGCGCCGCCACCTAGACCGGCGGCGGTGCCCGTGTCCCAGACCCCGCCATCTTCGCGCACAACGCCAAGCCCGCCCGTGTATCCCGGCTTCGAGGGCAACGGCGTCGCCGCCAGCGCGCCTATTCCCATTCGCGACAATCCCGCCTATAGCCGCCCGTCCGTTGTGCCGCTGGCGCCAAGCCAACGATCGAGCGAGACGCGGCTGTCGGACGCAACTGACGCGCCGTCGGTGACGCCCTCGCAGAAGCGGCTGACCAAGAAACTCACCAAGAGTCGCACGAGCAGCGAGACGAACATGATTCCGCCGCCGCCGCCGCCGTCAACACAAACGCAAGAGAAACCAGAGAAGACCAAAGGCGTGCTCACGAAACGGCCGCCGCAACGGCAGGGGACGACGTCTTCGACAGACGGGATGGAGAACGTACCGCTTGACGCTGCTCAGCGGAACAGCGCAAGCTCGAGCCGGGACCGGTTTTTTATGGGCTGAGGGCTTGCGTAGCTCAGCCCCAGCTTTGAAGAGGCGTGGGCGAAGCATCTTTATTTTGAGGGAGCCTGAAGCACTTTTCATGGACGAGAGCATCTACAGCATGTTTCTGATTTGACTTTGAGGAAGAGGAAGACAGAAGAAGATGTAATGCCTACCCGCCAGTGTTGGGCAACGGCACAGCAGACGGGGGTTTCATATTTCTTCGTGCTTTTTTGTTTTGTGGCCCCCGGGGAGTCGGCAGTTTCTTCCAGCCCATTCTGCTTTCTCGCTTTCCTTTACTCTTTCCTGTACGGCGCTCGGGAAGGGATGATGATCGGGAAAGGGAAAAACAGGGGGAAATCATTGGGGAACACCACCACGTTTTACTTCTTGTTGTATGGTACATTTACGCTTCTGCACATGTATGTGGTGCGCTGCCAGTGAAGAGAAAACGAAGGCAGGATGAGGGAGGGAGCGGGAAAGACGGATACAATGCAGTGGGCTGCTGCATGGACTTTGTTTGACTTGACGTATGAGCGTCTATTTTGATGGCCCCGTCTCCGAAGGACGCAAGAGAGAAAGAGAGAGAGAGAGAGAGAGAGAGAGAGAGAGAGAGAGAGAGAGAGAGCTTGCGGAAATGAATACCGATTCATAGCACCACCTCCCATGTGACTTCTTTCGTGCCTGAACTCTATCTGCAACTGTAAAGTGCCTTCTGATCCTGATTGCAGTTGTGTTGGCCAGGTTGACAAGCATAGACGAGGACAGAGAGCATCATGATGTGATTGAACCCTTTTCTGTACATGGCGACATACGATATTTCGGATGGTAGTATCAACATCCTGAGACGGCAGTGACAACTCATTCCCTCCCCGTCCGGAACGATACCCTCACTCCCAAACTTTGATGCGGCAGAGTCGAAAGAGAGAGCTTTGGAGGCTATGTTGGGGAGCTTTCAAACAAGTGCGAGAGCAGGCCAGGCAGATACAACGTATCTCGTATCTATCCATACCCCTTTTGACTCAGCCACGGGCTAGCAGGCGAGGAGACGCACGTCAAGTCCATGCATGCTACTCCATCTGCGAGACAACTCTCGTCTCTGGCTGCCGCTCTAGCTTGTAGTAGGAGTGGGCTGATGTTATGAGGCGCACAGATCTTGACCCGAAGCATCACTGCTGCGATGCAACAGAGGTCGAGGCACTTTTGCATCATGAGCTGACTGACTGACTGACCAACTGGAGCCGCCCGGTCGTTTGAATTGACGACTAAAATTGCCCGAACAGTCCGCGCCGATGTCGACTAGGCTCTCGGTCAGACCCTTTCTTTCTGACCACACCCCTTCCCCCCCTCACCCCGCCCTCCGGTCTGAAGCGTTCGTCCCATCTGACTTGATGCTTGCCCGACTAAACACCGGCAACAGTCAGCGGCGCACACGGACCCCCTCCCTTCTTCGGCCGTGATAAATCAGATGAGACGCTCTGCTTGCCTTGCCGGGAGGGGTTGGTTCGCCCGACTGCGCGTTCGTCCCAGGTGGCGGGGGAAGGCTTGGTCTCGCGCCCTCGTCACGGACGGCCCAGCGCCGCGACTGCCGCCGTCTCGAGCACGCGGCCGGGAGAGGGTCAGGGCGGACGGAAGAGACTCCGACACCCGTATGCGCCTGCTTCTTGACTCACTCGACTGTCTGAGTAATTCCAACTCATGACGAGCTGGAACTTTTATCGCTTGTTCGGCTTTAGGTCGCCCTAGGTCCGCCAGGCTGGGGCAGTCTGTTAGTCACGTCCAATGGTGAGCAGAGCAGGCAGATCCCTTCAAACGGGAAGCTCCTCTGGAAAGATGCTAGCATCTCATGCCGACTCATCCCGTCCTAGTCGGCCCACCTGCCGACTTACTGCGTCCATGACACCAACAGGAACGTAGCCTCCAACCGCCATACGGATTTCTTGTGCTCCTTCACATAAAAAAGGAACCACATCATTCAAGGTAGTGGAAATACTGACAGAGCAACCCAGCGTCATGCTCGCCTGCTGGACCGACCTGAGTGCTCACGGACCGCCGAACAGCGCACGGGCATGGCCGTTGCGGGAGGGGAAAGCAGGCTTCTCTCATCTGCCGTGCCCAGGATCGCCCTCGCATCGGAAGAGCTGCCTGGTGAGGGTTCCCCTCTCGATTCGGTGTTTCATGTGACCTTCTTGGACGTCCGTGATAGAACATCGCGCCTGTCCGCGTGTGTGTGCACGGCGCCATGTTTTGCATGAGATCCTTTGCGTGCCAGCCCAAGCCTAGCTGCCTCCCAGCCTTATCTCCTCCTTGCAAAGTCTGCACAGGTGCAAAGTACGACCTCGTGGCGGGCAAATCCATGAACGATCTTGGGCACCGCAATCTCGAGTTTGAGCTATGCGATGGTACGACCCCACAGAAAACGCTCACACAGAATGCAAGTCATCTCTCAGGCTTGCACACTGTTCCCGCTTCGGGAGGATGCCAGCATTGAGCAAACCCTACAATGCAAGTTGCATGTCGGCTGAAGTTGTAGTGTACGTGTGATTATTAGTCTCGAGTGAGAACTCAACCCTGGTCGCAGATCTATTGCTTCAGGATGCCTGCTGCATATGCCAGCGATGCCAAGGCGTGTTTGCACCACCCCACTTCTCATTTAACTTGCACATTCGAGCTGACGCCATGTGAGGCTTGACAACGGGAGATGAGAAAGAATCTGCGCCGCAGTTCGAACATAACAACGGTGGCTCGTCGCTTGCATTGCTCTGGTGCGGCGGATAGCCGAGCTACTTGCTCCTATAACCACGGCGGTATAACACAGCCCTTGCCGCGGAGCCGAGTCAGGGGCCAAGGTGGCATTCCAATTAACAACCGCATTTGCTCCCAATGCAAGTTTTGATGAGGCAACTGACTACCAGTACCTGGTATATAGAGTCATTACTTACGACTCGTCCAAGTCGTACGTGTCTGTCGTCAATTTTCCTCTCTAAGAACACACAATCATATTGATTGGGCAAAGATCTCAGATCTGGTAGGAGAGAGATGAAGTGACACTGTGAAAGGTCCGATCCACCTAATAAACTTGGGACCGGGAGAAGCAAGGCCCCCTCACCCACGGACCCTGGCCAGCCTAAATGGAGGGAAGGACAACGGAGTAGGCGGAGTGGATGATACAATTTGTGCTTGAGACCCTTCCAGGATCGCTTCCCAGTCGCGCGGGTTCGTTGACTCGCTCGCCCCAGGTTGGGAGCCGGGGAGAAGGGCAGCAAACCGAAACGTCTCGAAGAGGGCAGGATCAGAGGAGTGAGCTCCAGATGTTGCTGCGTGATTTCCATCCCGCCAGGTTCTAGACCTGTCGATCCTTACTTG
Organism: Verticillium nonalfalfae; assembly: GCF_003724135.2. Lineage (NCBI taxonomy): Eukaryota > Fungi > Ascomycota > Sordariomycetes > Glomerellales > Plectosphaerellaceae > Verticillium > Verticillium nonalfalfae. The sequence continues at coordinate 158,397 of NW_021167270.1, forward strand.
TTGCCTTGGACGCTTGCACACCAACCGGCCTGGCTGGGAAGCAATCCTCTAGTCGAGCGGAACTGAAGCCGGTGCAACGAGCAAGGAAGAGGCGAAAGTGGAGGTTGCTTGGTGGATATCCTCGCTTCTTCGACTTGTCAGAGTGGCTGTCAACCACGTTTTCGACGGCGTACGCCACAGGCACCTGCGTGGCGGTACGGCGATCACAACCCCAAATGGTGGCCAAACTGGGTGCGATCAGATATCCGCTGGTTCTAGGGAGCCTGCAAGCTAGAGACTGGCGACAGGCTCGTGGAGATATGGCAGGTACATAGAACAGAAGGAGCCAATGACCTGATGTTGCTGGATTCCGCCGTGGCTGCACCGTGGCTTGAATTGGTGTCTCCTAAACTGGAGACCGCGTTTGATTGAAGGATTGAACGATGGGCGGCTCACCATGTTGCCCCCCGCTTTTGCTTCCTTGTCCTTGTCCTGTTCCTGGCATCCAGGTACAGCACCAGACTGGCAAAACTACTGTTGGTCCGCCGAAATGTGTCGGCATGTGTGCTCGTTCGGACAGGCTATGTCTTCCCCACGCCGAAGAGGAGGGGTTGCAGGCGTTGTGTGCCTAGGTGACGGTAGCTTTCGCGTTTCATGCCTTCTTGGGATGGGGTTGGTGTGTGAGGGAATACATTGATAGTTCAGTGTATATCACTAGACTCGTAAATTCGCCGCTGGTAATGGTGATGTTGTCCCGGTCGACTGCGAGCCCACATAGCGCGACGTTGGCGGTCTGGGTGAAGCTGATCTTTGTACATTTCGACTGAGCGACGGCATGAACGATTTGATCGACTAGGTTGCTAGGCTTGAGGCGAGAAAAGAAAAACCACGAACAAGATCGCCATTGTCAATTGCTTGTTTAGATCTTCAAGTAGAGGCTACCTCTGTCCCAGAAGCACGAAGCTCTAGACGCACCAGCCCGCGGCCGTTCGTTGCTGGCCGCCGATGCTTCCCGCATTGGGTGGCTCGTCGAATCCCGCCTGTGGGTAAGCTAAGCCCTGAGGTGTGGGAGATCGCGTGCGCTGTGATGGCACCAGCGCTAACCGAGCGTTGCCATGCCATGCCATGCCTTGATTGTTTGCCAGCTGGTTTAGTTTTCGGCCTTGAAGCCATCAGCGGACACGCTCGAATGAGGGAGGGCTGTCGATCTTGTAAGCCGGCGCGACGACAGATGCGCCTTAGGGAGGGGGGTCCGCAAATGGGATTGGCCTGGCCTGGCCTGTTTGTGTCTGGTACTTCCTGCCCCTCTGAGCTTACGGATAGACGCAGGTCGGCGTTGCGGCTGGGACGAGGGAACGGGTCAGCAGCACGTCAGACCCAGGTTATCATGGACACGGAGGTCCGCGCTTGATCCAGATGCAGAAGCTGAAGCTGTCGGAGCTGAGATTTGAGCCGTCGGGGTTCAGAACGCATGGCGCGTGGCGGCAGAGCCGAACTAGCTGTACATGGTGTCGGTGTCAAGAATTGGACCGATTGAGGCCTAGTCTGCCTGGAGCTCTAGCTGGTCAAGCCAAGAGCTCTTCTCTCTCTTCCGTATAACGCTCTATGGCATCGCGTTCGTCCGATATGGCATCAGTCGTGTGGCGGTACCGTGGAGTATGGATGAACAACATTGGGTCTGGACGTGGTTCATAAGTTGCATTGCCCGTATCATGACGGTACATGTAGTGCTGGCAGATATAGGGCCAATGTCCAACAGGAGCCGTTTCATGTGAAGTCGGCCCTGGTGTTGTGCGCCGTAGATATGCTCCATGAAGGCATATATGTCTTTGTAGGGATCTCACAACTTTCATCGGCCCCCACCTCCCTCTGGCCAGAAGATCGGGGGGTCTCTTGCTTTCACCAGCGAGGAAAGACCTACAGAATGATCTGGGCAGGTGCCATGCAGGCTACCAAGCAAGAAGGGGGTCTTCTCAGCAAGCCCAGCAAGCCACGAGTTGATCGTTCTTTCCCCAAGAAGAAAGTATCCCGGAGTGTACTTCCTCTTCTGGGCTAGTGGTCTCTCGGTAGGAGAGTATTTGGTGTCGCGTCGTTTCAGATTTCCTGCACTGAGCTTGCCTTGACTGGGATACAAGGATCTGCCTGCCTGCCTGCCCGCCTGTCGTTGCCTTTTCACCAGTCCCCCCGTTGCTGCCAAACCCCCATCTTGAATCTCCAACGTCGAGTCATCCCAAGTTGGCCATCTTGAACATAGAACACGCTGATCGTCCGATGAGTTACCCGACATTCCGACGCCATACTGGAATCGACACGAAAGGATCGCCCAACGATGGAAAACATTCGTCCTCGCATTCGACGGCTTCCTGTTTCGGTCAACCTTCGCAGTCGATCGATCAATTGGTAGACCCCATACACCCTTGATGAGCTGAACGAAAACCAAACACACACACACCGTATACAGTATACCAGCTAGATCGATCCCTGTCCAGGTGTAAGATCATGCAACTCCGACGCCTGCCAATGCTGCCTCTGGCTCCATACAAGACTCGCGCTACATGTACAATACATCCGACGTCTTCCCGCTTTCTGAGAAATTTCTTTTCGCCAACGTCATGGTCTGGTTTGACAGGGCTCCATTTTAAATTTTTATTGCGAACTGTCCTGTCAGTACCGGCTTCTCGTCCTGCTGGCGCCAACAGTCCTTCAACAGCGCTGGCAGAGGTTTGCCACAATGACCCAAAAGAACACAACGTTTGGTTGAACACGGTCCTATCCGTGCCGCTCGGCTACACTCCTCGCCTGGTAGATGGAATTCTCTTGCCTGAACCAGATCAGTGCACGAAGCAGTGTGGCGTAGTTGAGTTTACAAGTGGCATGTGGGGAAGAACCCCCCTCGGACACAGCGCCATAAGTGCCCTCGAACCAAACTCGTGCACCATGCGGGGGCTTTTCACTGTACTGGAGGTCTTTTCCATCAGCGAACCAGCCCACAGACTTTGGGACTCTTTCCTGTAAGCCGGATCTGCCAACAGGGCCCCATTTTTGTGTATGAGCGAGACCGAGACCGAATTGCTTTCTAAAGCTTGCAGCAGGAGGAACAATGGCTTTGATCTGGAAATCGCCATCCCCTGGAGACTCAAATGTGCGGTCTACGGCTTCTGCCTCACTCATGCACCACCATGGATAGACAGACAAGTACGAGCCGCGCTAATACATTCCGTGTCTGGACGTACGTCAGCCTGCCCGGTTCCAGGACGGACTACGCAGCATGCGTCCACTGGGTATTACACTTCGGCCCCCGAAGCATGCGTCAACTGCTGCGACACCACAGCCTCGGTGACTCGAGCCACCGAATAGCGACAACGAACGGCCATTGGCGTAACGCCCGACTGAGTGAACAGTAACGTGTGAGTGAGCAGGATTTGGGAAGGTTGCTCAAGAAAGATGTCTCCCTGCCTCAAGATGGATCCAAATTTTGTTTGATCGGAGGCGCGGCCGGGACTGTGTGCTTCACCATGCTGCATAAGGCCAGCCTGACCTAGCAGAGCCACCCAAATGGTCCTCCAAAGACTCAGAAGTCGGAGGACGAGGTGAGCTGGCCCCAGCTCCAAACACCTCATCGCTCGTCTCACGTTTCACTGGACCCCGTACCTTACCCATACAACTTGAGGGATGACTATTTGTCTCAATAGCACTGCGGCGCGTGCCAGCTCTGGCGCTTGAATGACTGCCTTCTGACCGTCGATGTTCCAAATTCCGATCCCTTCTCTCTGGTGACGAAGTGGTGGGTGACGCTCTGCAGGCCAGGATATCCTGCTAGGCGCCGTTGGTGACACGCCGTCGACCAGATTCGACATCAGATCCGCGTCTTCTGCTCGCCACCCAGAGGCAGGCTGGGAGGGTGACATGGATCGTCGTTCGATACGGCTAGAGCCGTACACACTACTCGATTTTAGTGTTGGTATACTGTTCGGACTGGCTTGAATGGCAGTCTGAGTGACCAGCAGCGAGCGCATCGAGTCATGGAGCTATTCTAACGCCACACAACCTGCACAACTGGCCTCACAAGCTTTCGTGAGAGGCATCTTTGGTCTGTGCCTCTTGACCGTGTTATTCTGCCCACACTCGGCAAGATTGGTCCTCATTCCAAGGCCACATCCGTAACAAAACCCAATGTGGCTGGTCCAACCGACTTTGTTCGTGATATGAGTGTCCACCAAAAAGGACCGGCAGGTAGGGGGGGGGGGGGCGCTGTGCAAGGGGGGTCAAGAGGAGGGGGCCGGGAGGGGTGCTCAATCTCAACGTGGGTGGAAGCCAGACTGAGAAATCGACAAGCTGATCAGCCACAGCAGCCCCAGCTTCACGCGTCGGGATGGAACTCTACTTGGTACGGAAAGAGGCACGCGCACGTCGACAGGATCGTGTTGTGTACAGGCCGGCCGTTACGCCCTCCCACCACTCGGCAATGCTCTCGTTTGGGCAAGAGGCGCATGTGTCCATGTGGGTGGTTTGTGGCAGTTGGACGAACTTGTGCTTCTGGTCCAAAGGTTGCAGTCAACCCGATCCCTGCCAACGTGCCTCGTCAATCGGCCCTCGAGTCTCAGTCTCCACACAAGTCCCGCACCTAGAACATTCCGATGTTGTCGATCTGCTGCTCCTTGGGGGCTTAATGGAGTCCTCCCTCGCTGCACCGATTGTCGCGGCGAATGACAGAATCTGTACTGCTTGGTCTTCTCAACCGCTCTGACAATCAACGGCATGACTTTTGTCGAGAGAATGCAGACCATAGGCTGCTAGGAGTCGTCAAGGGATGCCGGTCAATGAGATAGGGCTGCTATGCCCCTACCTAAACCACCTGTGGCTCCTGGTCCTAGCCGCGGGCTTGAGGCGGGCTCATCCTACCTGCAAGTCGACGGGCTGACTACTGGCTAGGTGCCTTAGCCTCCACATCACATACCCGCACATCCAAGCAACACATACCCTCGAATGTGGCTGCATTGGCTGCTCCTTACGAGTAGGTTCTAGAGCCCCAGTGCCCTTCAGCCACTGTCCAGGTTGATATCTTCTGGGGTTGGTCAAAGAAGTAAGGCAAAGAAAGAAAGAAAAAAAAATGGCGACTCGTAAGTCCCCGTTTCGTCGAGCCATAGTGGCGAAACCCAGCTGGCAACTATTGTTCACCACCTCTGCCGAGTCAAAGATAGAGTTTTTTTTTTCCTCTCTCTTTTTCTCTTCCTCTCTCTCTCCTTTCTCTCATCTGACCGTTCCTGCAGACTAATCCCAACGTAGAGGGAGGAAAGGCGCAAGATTCAAGATCCAAGTTTCAAGGTCTGCCCATCCCAGATCCTCGAATCAACCTTTCAGACCTTCGCCACACCTGGTCACACTCTGGCAAAGGCCCCGCCACGGCCACACACCACACCCCTGGACCGCCCCCCTCTCTCTCCTCCGTCACCCCCCTCCGGCTTGGACACACACCCCCGTGTCCGTTCCCCTCCAAAGTCATCTCTTCTGATACGCGCTGGTTGTCATTGAAATACACCAGGCCGTCCGGCTTCTCCACACGGCCATCGACCTTTCCCCTTTGGTCCTTGTCTAAACTGTCAAGCAACGGCTTGGGCTGAGCGGTTCTTCTCTCTTGTGCAGAGCGGTACAAGGGTACATTGGAGGCTCGCTGCTGCGTCGTCTCCTTCCCACGCGTTGCCTGCCACTCATCTCACTACCAGGTTTCCCTGTGGACGACACCCCCTCCCCCTCCGACAACCCCGGCCGGGCTAGAGAGGCAACGGACACCACCCTCAACGCCCCCAGAGTCTCGTTCTTGGTGCTGCTACTACTCACTACTAATACTACTCCCACGACTGCTACCGTTTGAGCACGCTGCCCTCACTACGGCTCCATTCCCGGGTACCTCTGGTGTACGTCCCTGAACCTGGACCTTGTCCTGGACCTAGACCTGGAGCCCCCGACCCGTCCCTACGTCGGGTGTCCTCCCCTTACTACCTTGGCGAGCTCTCGAGGCATGCCTGTGTGTCCATCCGGTACTCTGTACCCGTCTGTACCCATGACTAGATGAAGGGCTGGGCCTGCTCGTGGAGATAGCTCATCACCATCCGCCCCGCCCATCCGGTCATTACAGCGTACTACATCTACTTACTTGAGCCGGTCGTTCCTCTCCAGGTTTGCACTTCCAAAGGTTATTCCCACCACCCTACTCTTCACCTTCTAAGCTACTATCTCTTCCTTTGTTTTTTCCCCCCTTCCCTTCCCCTCTGTTTCGGTCTCACTGCCCAACCCTGCCTTGACAATTGCTTCTCCTCCCATGTTGCCCAACCAGAGGCTCCAGCCATAGTCGCACCACCTACCAAAAGTATACATGACGATGCTCACAGCCAAGCAGCCAGTACACTACGGCTACAAGTCCGTCCATGACCTTCCGACTCCGCCTTCTACATCCCGCCTCTCACCTCCTCTGGCCTACCAAGAGCCTGCCCGCAAGAGGCTGCCGTCCATCCCTCGCAGCCACAGCCCTCCGGACCAGCATCTCATGTCCGCACCGCACCGCGGGCTGCCGATGCCGGCTGCAATGACACTGCCGCCTCAGCAGTCTCACGCCAGCAGCGCATCAGGCCCTCCGCCGCCTCCGTTACCGCCAGCCTCGCAACCCGGTCTGAGCTCGTCCATCTCGTCGTCATCCGCCCATGCCCACCATCATCTTGGCCAGCTGCCAGGTCCACCCCCGCAGTGGCAGGGTGCCGAGGAGTCCATGAGAAGCTGGCTCACCGCCAAGGCCGAGGAGGACCGTCGGAAGCAGGAAGAGGAAAGGACCAAGCAGGAGTCATTGCGCCTTGAGCAGCGAAGGATAGAGGCCGACATGCTGCGAACTTCGCTTCAAGGCGGTATCCCGCCGCCTATTGTACCTCTCGTTTTTGCCGGAATGGGGGGAGCTGTATCACCCACGGCGTTAGACATTGCGCAGCAGTACATCGCATCGCAGGGCCACGGAGCGCATCCTCAACTCATGTCTACCCAAGGCGGTCAGCGGTCACCTGAACATAGGCGAGACTCGCAATCGCATGGGTACGGTCCCTACACGGGGGTGCCTTCGACACCAGTATCAGCGCCTGGTCCTCACGGTTATGCTGCCTACCCTGGGTCACCTCAGACTAGAGGCAGAGCCCAGACCCTGTCGTCAACAGGGTCAACAGGACGTGCAGTCGGCCCCAGCTCCAACCTGCCTAGTCTCAACACGGGAGCACCACCGGCAGGCCAGTCGCAGTCGTCAATGCATGGGCACATCCACGGCGGACACGCGCCATCCCAGCAACTATCAGGCCAACAAGAATCACAGCAGCAGCAACAGAGTCCTGGCATCTACTTCCACCACTGGCAACCGCCCACCTCCCAAGCCGGAAGCTCAAATCAGCCGGCGACACCATCTGGTGCGTCCAACAAGAGCAAGAGAAAGCGAGATTCGCTTTAAGCTAACCCTGGCTTGTCGAGGCGAAGTAGGAGAGTCTCCCAGAAACAAGCGCAAGGCAACGGATCCGCAGCAGGCCGCCCCGATGCCGAGCCACCAGCAGCATCGATTCAGATCTCCACCCGTTCTCTTCAAGCCCGGTGCGACGCTGAGCAACCCACCACCCAGTCGGCGGCGGGGTCAGCATTCTCGGAGGGGCAGCGACCAACCGTCGTACAGAATGGGCGGACTCCACCACGGCGAGAGTTCGGGAACCCCCAGAGCCTCGTCCCCAATGGCGACCGGACCATCTCTACAACATCATGTCAACCGCATCGCTGGAGGCCATTCAGTCTCGTCGCTTTTATCGGAAGAGCCATCGTACGCGTCAACGTACCCTTCCTCTTCTTCGGCGGAGACAAGACAGGATCAGGAGCGGCAGGCAGAGTACCAGCGACATCACCAGGAGCAGCAGCAGCAGCAGCAGCAGCAATCACATCAAGAGGAAGGACATAACGTCAGTAGCAGAAGAAGCAGTCCCGAGCAGCATGGGAGATGATCCGCAGGATCGGTAGCCACGCGAGACGAGGCGATCAATGAACAGCCAGGACATGGCAGATAGGCCAACCGGCGATTTTTTTCAGCTCCAGGGCTGAGCGCGACACACCCGTTGACAGGGGCATTTTCTTTTCGGATACGACCGTGACGACACTTTTCGATTCTACGGGTGCACATTATTCTTACCTTTCAACACTCGACAAACCCTCATGGGTCTCGATGGCCGCCTTTTCGTTTCCATTCTTTTTTTCTTGGCCCCCAGCGGGCTAGGGGGCGCTTCTCCGACTCTCGATTCGAGAAACATCATTACAGGACAAGGGTGTTAGGATCTCAGCTTGGGGACTTTCGATCAGCGCATCTAGGGAGTAGGCAGGCAGGCGGGCCGGCAACGGGGCATCTGAGGGGCGGAACGCTTCGGTTTTGACCAGTCTCGGGTCGCAAGCGCTCAATTTGAATTCGAACACATCATACCATAGGGTCTTTTCTTTTCTTCATTGTACCTATTAGGTCCTTCTACTTGTCTTCTCTTCTTTGGTTCCCCTTGTCCAGCTCTTCTATCTCATGGTTCTGTAGAAGCAGTGCGAAGGAGGGAGGGGGCGGCTTGACGACAGCATTTTGTTGCAACACTTCAGAAAACAAAAACAAGCACAGAGTCAGCAGCCGACGCAGCATTCCCCTGTCTCGGGTGCGAGAGGGGGTCTGGAGAGGCGTGCTTGTCGGCCTTTTTTCGAGCGGGCGCGGTTGAACGTTCGCACCAGGAGGGAGGCGGCGAGGCGGGGGATAACAGCTTGGGCCGGGCCTGGGGGTTGTGCCCGTCTCGCCGCCTTCGGACATGTATTGCGATAGCCTGCGCTGAGAGCAGAGATTTATCAACATTGAACTGATCATTCACTGCGCACCCTTGATTTGCTGCCGTGCCAAATTTGCCGAAACCGGTTTCCGCAGGAGGATGCAATTTCTGTGCCGCCATTTGGACGTTGGATTTCTGCCTCCCTCGTCTACGTTTACTCCCGTTCGGGTTAGGCTGCTTGGGCATGCCAGAGGCTCTCTCTCTCTCTCTCTCTCTCTCTCTCTCTCTCTCTCCCCGTTTGGGCTGCAGGAAGGTGGGAGGTGAGCTTCGGGACGGCATGTTTCAGACCCTGGGGTCGTATTTCGCTTGTTTGATTGGGGAGGCTTTTCTTCTGCCCTTCATCTTCAATCGGCCACCTGCTTCCCCGCCTTGATTCGCATTGCGCGCATCTCGAGCCGTTCCATTGGCCTTTTCTTCATGTTCTGTTGTTCTTTGGGTCCTGGTCGTTGCGTGGAGGGGGGCCAGAGGGAGGATGCAAGGCGATCCTGTTCGGCGCGTAGAGGGGCGTGTGCCGTGATTTTTCCACACCTTGCAGGCAGACGAGAGAGGGAGCGAGACTCCCCTACAAGGGCCCGCGCGCCTTCAGTCTCCCTGTCTCTCTCTCTCTCTCTCTCACTATCTCTCTCGTCTCCTCCCTGGTAGCCGGGTCCGTCTGTACTGGGAGGTTTGCTCTTCTTCTCGCTTGCTGCACGGCCATTGCATGCGTGCGGCTGGTGACCCGAACAATCAACTCCATGAAGTTTAGTTCGTTAGGACATGCCGGATTCGGGCACCGGCCGTGAGATGGACCACTCAGGGGCGGCGCTGGCCACTGCGACGTTTTGTGGCATGGGTGTGTGGCTCGTCGTTTATCGCTTGCCGCCTGGTGTCTCGCTCCTCACATCTCACGTCTGTTTGTCTGCACATCTGATGGCAACCCTAGATCTGGGAAACGAGCGGTTCCTGCTTGACCCTTTCCCGTCACCCTTTTGTTCCTTTGTCTGCTCGGCACCGGAGAGGCGGGGGGGGTGGGTGGGAAGGGGGAGAGAGGGGAACAAACAGGATGGGCGCACCTATCGGCTGTCGGGGTGCACGTAAGGTGAGACATGGGACGGCGCGCGGGACAGCCGCTGGCATGGGAACAAGTCTGGGGAGGGCAGCGGAAGGAGGGTGGTGGTGGGGGCGTGGAACAAAGGAGGACGGTCTGGCCACGTACTACTACTACCAAGCAAGCCCAGGTGGTAGGTTGGGATTTAGGTAGGGATTTAGGTAGGGACCTAGATAGGGACCTAGGTACGTAGGGCTGCGTGGGATGAAGAAGGCTGGGGCGAAAAGATCACTGCCGCTCGACATGATGACGTCAGAGAGGGAAAAAGGCGTGGTGACACTTCTGTGTGATGTAGTACGACTGCACTGCTCTCGAGATGAAGTGATTTCTCATGGCGAAAAGGGACAAGTCGCGAGACCGGGGGAGACGGGCGCCTCTGCCGGCAGGGGAAAAGCCTTCGGGGGGGCCTCCGAGGTCAAATTTGGCAAAAGCGGAGATGGGCCACACATATGGTGATTATGCGCAAAGCACCTCCCCAGGTTGGGGGTGTCTGAGGGGAAAACTGTCCTTCACCCGGTGTTTTTGAGGCGAAGGGTGGCTGGCCCCCGGAATCCTGATGGAGATTGCGGACTAGATGGGTTTCGAACGAGTTGGGTTCCTGCCTGTTTGGTGGTATCATGCCCCCGCCCCTGGGATGCTGGATAAGGGGAGGGGGGTGCTTTGTCTGATATTGTTGTCGTGCGCTCATGCGTCGTTTTCGACCGGCCGGTCAATCTCGGCCAAGGACTGCAGTGCTGGCGTGTCTCTGATGCCAATGGACATGGGATGCTGGATCGAGGTGTGGCTACATGGCTGTGAACGGGCGAACGAACGGGTTCGATCTGAGGCTTTCATCATGCAGGAGCACTTGTCTAGGGAGGGAAGGTCGACACGAATTCTGCGTGCGTCTTCCGAGTCGAGCATGTGCCTCGACTTGTACGTCGTTCAGAGAGGGAAGTGGCGGACAGAAGCATGAAGCAGACAGGTGAGGGAATGATTGGTGAAGACTCTGATGCAAGGTCTGGGTGTCCAGCGAGAGGCTGCGACGTACGTATGGAAGGGCCGTTGCTCTTGAAGTCATACCCCTACTACTGCCAGCCGTCGCGTCAGGTTGCGACTTGTGTTAGAGATGTATGAATTGAACTGTGACAAAGGAAATGACCAGACGCAAATCCAGACCTAGCGGACCTCGATGCACAGATAAGAATGGTACGCGAGGCGACGAAGTCCATCATGCTTTATCTTCAAACCCAGTGGACTGGGGCATTGGAAGATATCCTATCCTGGTGGCCGTGGAACCGAGTCGAGCTTGGGACAAGGTCTTCAGTTCGGAGCAACAAGTCAATGTGGCTCTCCTTGGGCATGTCTTTGCTGGAGGTAATTGAGAGTGGTTGGCGTTGGCGTTTGGAAAGCTTGCCTCTTCTGTTTTTCGGTATCCTTCTCTCTGCGTTTTCAGTCTTCTTGCACGGTATGGTTGAAAGGCCTTTCTGCGACCATAGTAGGGCACAAAACAGTGATCTTCTGATTCGCAGTCAGATACAACAAGAGCAGTGGTCTTCAAGGTATCTTCTCGAGCAGAACACAGATATACAGAAACCTAGTCTCGTAGACGAGGCTCTATCCAAAACCCTCCCTGCCGTGGCATTGAATAACCAAAACATGCTTTAGAAAGTCTACTACTGGAAATGAAAGACCCCAAAAGTTGATGAAAAAGTGAACCTCACATCTACTCTTAGAAAAGTGATGCGCAAATAGCAGCGACGAACTCCTCCAAATAACCTCAAACCTAAGATAACATGTGCCTGGAAGCACCCACTCCATACAAGAAAAAGCAGCTCGAGTAAACTACACAGAGTTTTCAAGGGACGGCATCCAAAACGTACTTGGTTCCCCTGACAAACGATTTCCTAGCTAGATACTCCGTGAAGAACCCCATACAGCGTGATAGACCAGTCTGTTGCTGAAGAATCCAAGACTACAGAAACGACAGAATCGTGTGTTACGTCCACCTGTATCCAAGATAGACTAGCCAGCCAGTCTAGAGGCTATCAGCACGAAAGCTCTCTGTCTTAATTTCTCCCGCTCTGTCTATCTCTCTGCAAGGAGGAGTGTATGGTTGTACAGGCTCGACACCTCTGTCCTAGGTCTGCAACGAACAGCATCGCGCCTTGTGCCGGAGGAAACATTTCACCAAACGAATTAAGCCGACCGCGAGGGTGCCCAATTCAGAAATCGCAGCCATGGATTGTCATAAGCAGCCCGGAGAAACGCTTGATCCGTATGATCGGGTTACCAGACTCAATTAGGTTCTCCGAATTGATGGGCACTCAGCATGGGAGATGCAACTGAACGGACATACCCACTAGAACATGATACTACCCGCCGTGCCATCACCAGTGGGGCCACGTCGTGTTTGCAAGAATAAGCGACGGTATACGCGAAGGCGCTCAGTGAGAGTCTTTAGATGGAGCACATGGCATACGACCATCTGAACCAGGCCTGTAGCTGACAGATGTACCACCCAGGTCAGCTACCAAGGGCGTCCGCCAGCCAGCTCACACATATAAAGCTCAGAGTTCCAGTTATGCTTTGATATTCAATAGTCCATTCAACTTAGACATTATGCATTCAACCCCCCGACTAGCCGTCTTGTATCAACACAGCCTCAAGCCATCGTGCCGGAGCTCTAAAACAAGCGACAAAAGAAAACGTGTCCAGCCGTCTAGGCAAAGTCATTCGCACATGGGGTATCGCGTGCCAAACGCAGAGCAGAAAACAACAACAGACCCAGAGAAAGAACAAGAGAAGAAGAATAAGAAAAAGGGAGAGAGGGAGACACTGTCACCGCCAACGCCTTGCACACTTCAACATGGAAGCTCCCCAGTCCGCCCGCCTTCCCACTGAGACTACCATTTTGGTGAACCGACATCATCGTTCGTACACCCGCGTGCTCCCCGGTCGAGCCGGCCGGAGAGCAGACGGCATTATCCGCCTAGCAGAGCCTTCTAGGCCCGCTTCTTCCCCTGCTGCGCCCGCCACTCTGCCTTGGTAACCTTCATGAGCAGGTCCTCATCCTTGATGGGGATCCACGACGTCAGCGCCTTCATGGCGTTTTCAAAGTCCGAATCGAGCAGCACCTCACCCAGGGCGCTGATGAGAGCTGCGCTCGTTGCGTGCACAATATCGATGCCCATCACTGGAAGTGCTGCCGACGGCGGCCCAGCAGACTTGGCCGTCATGGGTCGCTGCTCAGGAGCTGCCTCACCGAGGAGCAGGAAGACGTCCCAGACGCGGAGCTGCGCCTGGAAAGGAATCGAGAGGTTGAAGAGGGTGAGGTACCAGCGCGTACCATACGCAGTGGGGTCGATGCAGAGGTCGGTCTGCGATAGTTAGTGCCTGATACATTCATGAGGGGCGCAAGGGAACGTACCAATTTGCCTGCGACGTCTTTTCCGCCCAACCACTGCGTCTCAAACTCCCGAAGCGCGCCCATGAGGCCCTCAAAGCCGGGCTGGTACAGCGCCTCCAGCCCGCGCAGCTGCCACATGCGCACGAGCATGACGAAGCATTTCTCCTCATCAAAGTAGCACAGGAGGGTAGCGGCCAGCGAGGCCATACCCTGGACGTAGCCGACGTCGGGAAAGTACAGTGACAGCGCGTGTAGCACGCGAAAGAGCAATCGCTGACCGCCACGGTAGCGTCGACGGAACATGATGTGGCGGTTGATGGTGCGTGGCACGTCGAGATCGATCTGCACGTCGTCCGGAGAGCCAATGTCCTGGTAGCGGCGGAAGGCAGCGATAATGTCCCCCTCCGGCGCCGAGTCCTTCCGGCCGCGCGCACTCGTTGCGAGGAACGAGTACCATGCAGAGGCGCGCCAGCGATCAGGAATGCCCTTCCACGTGCGTTCAATGAGCTTGGGGTTCTTGACATCAAACTCAAAGTACATGCCCTCACCGTCCTTGCCCTGTTTGACAACCTTGGCCATTTTGCGCCACTTCTCGGAGCGCTCCCACTCCTTCTTCTTGATGGCCTCAGAGATCTTCTCGACCTTCTCCTCGTCTTCCATGCCCGGTGCGAGTGTCAGCATGTCGCCGGCCTCGTCCATCCACCGGCGGTTGCGGTTGTGTGGTAGATAGTTGCTGGCCTGGCGAATGGCAGACCGCGTGGAGCGGCGCGAGCGCACCGACAAGCCCGAGTTCTGCGTGTTCAGCGATCGGGCTGACACCTTCCTACTGGGCGAGCGGCCGCCGGCGCCGAGATGGCTCGAGAGGCCGCCGGACGGATCGCGCTTCATCAACAGGTTCCTCCTCCTAGGAGCATACTGTGCAGACTTGAGCTCGGTGGGCGTGCCGACGCGCGAGTCTGGGTTGCGGGGCGGAGCGATGAAGCCGTAGCGGTCGACATCGGCATTCTCAATATCCTCCCAGTCTTCAATGCCGCCGGCGCGTTCATGTTCGCGGCGCGCGCCCTGCTGCTCGGGTCGGGAGGACGAAGAGGTTGCGGAGCGCGGTGTAGGCCACGCGAGAGGAGGTTGCAGTTCGGAGACCCTGAGGAAGAGGACCAGGTCAGTGGGTGTTCGAGGCGAAGCAGAAGCAGGCGACAAGGAAACCATACGGGTCATTCTCCAGCTCCTCGCTCGGGACGGGTTCATTCTGCTCGCCGAGCGGGGAGAGGCGTCCTCCGTCTTCCCAATTGATGACATCGCCAGATTCATAGAGCGATCTCACCTTTTGCGAGTCCTTCTCAGCCTCGGGGGACAGGAGGCGAATGCTGGGGGTGGTGGTGGTCTGGGATGCCGTCTCGAGGGCGGTGTCGCTGGTGGCGGTGGTGGTCGTCATGGCGATGCTGGGGCTGGCAATGTCCTCGGAGTGCGCCTTCTGCGACACGGCCGTCGGCGGTGGGTGCAAGTCGCCCTCGGCCTCCATGGTGCTGTCGGTGGGCTGGGAGACTGCGCGTCGACCACTGAACATGACACTGCCGCGTTGGGAGAAGCTTAGGTTGGAGAGGAAATCATCGTCGAGAAAGGCGTCGTTCGGGATGGCGATGGAAAGGGGCGAAAAGTCAGGGTCGGCGGGGGCGTCTGCAGGCAGGTGCGGCGCCGGCGACGAGGCGACGGCGACAGGGGACAGATTAGGCGATTTCTCGCTGGTGCTGGCTGGGGAACTGGGATGGTCATGGAGATTGTGATGCGGGACGGGGCTGGCATGCTGCTGGCCCTGGCACGCTGCGGGCCCCCGCGAGAGCAAGGGCATGGGGGCGGCACTTGATGTGGCTGAGATGGGGCTTGTTTCTTCGCTTAGCGAGAGCTGTTTGTTCCGTTGGAAACGTTTGGTCGTGTTCAAGGTCCGCAAGCTGAGGCTCTTGATGAGTCGGCGGGTCGGTGTAGGTGCGGACGGTGGCGGCGGCGCTGACTCTCCTACGATGGACGACACGGTTGACGAGGTGACGCAGGCGATGGCGAGTGGTGAGGGCAGGGATGGATGCTCGGGCTGATCGTCGGTGGAGTAGACTGATTCCGTGTCGTGAAGGGAGGGTGGGGATGGTGTCGGTGCTGTGGTCACGGTGACGCCCGCTTCAAAATGCTTGTCGTACAAGGCAATATCGTGGAGCTTGTCCCTGTCCTCGTCGTCCTCGTCCTCGTTAAAGAGGGTGGTTGATGAGGTGGTGCGTGCGAGGCCCGAGTCGCGCTTCCACGCCTCTTCGGGGGGGATGGATGTGTCGCGGCTGGCAAATAGACTACGGAGGGCGGGGTGCTGCTCGTTCGGTGGCGCGACGACGACGACACGAGACGGGGGGTTACGGGCGGCGGAGGGAGATGTGGGCGGGGACCGGGGCGAGGAGGTGCAGGGCGAGGTGGGCGGGCGCGGCGCAGACCTCGTTGTGGTGACGGATGTTCTTCTGCTGCTCGAGGTCAAGTTGGTTGTTGAGGTGTTGGGGGAAGTAGGCGCAGTTCCGGTGAGGGAGCGAGGCGGCATCAGAATAGGTGGTTCGGCCTGCACTGTGTTCTCGTACCGAAAAGCCACGACGTCGCTGAAGATGGAGGTGACGCTGAGGGGAAGCGGCATCAGGGCCGACGGCTTGTGCCTCGTTGCCCTCAGGCTGTTGGTGTTGGTCGCGGTGGGCATCTAGGAGGGTCGTACTGTACTGTGGCGTACGGCGGTATGGGTGGGGATCTTGATTGATGCCGTGCTAGGGGGCGTGCACAGATGACGATCGCCGGCAAGAGGGCGGATTAACCTCGTGCGTGCCTTGCAGTAGCAGGCGTGTACGATGGGACAGCGCGCGGGGAAAGCTGGTCGACCTGTGGCTGTAGGAGGGTCTGTGCTAAGGGCACTTTTCTTTGGCACACAGGCGAACTGGTAGTGGACGGGAGCTGATAGGTAGGAGGGAGCTGAGCTTTGTCTCTTGGCTCAGTATAGCTCGACGGAGTAGCTCAGGTGTGTGTATGGTGGTGCGTGGATGTTGGTGTTGGTCCTGTCGCTAGTTGGGAGGGGTGAGGGGTGACGGGCGCGTGTAAGGACGAAGCAAGGAACGAGCGTCGGGACGGTGTGGTGTCGTCGTGAATCAGAGGGATCGTGAGGTCGTTTAAGTGGATAAAAGAAGGTAGCGTCGAGGGCGTGAGTGTCGTTGATTTGTTGTTGTTGTTGTTGTTGATGATGTTGATGATGATGATGATGCTCGTTGTTTGTTTGCGGTTAAGGATGGGATGAGATGATGAGACGAGGGACCGATCGAGGGAAGTGCCGAGGGAGAAGCCAAGGGGGAAAAGGCTCGATATTATAGACAAACTAGTCGAACCAAGACCAAAAGCAGTAACCCAGGATCCAGACAGACCCAGACAGACCCAGATCGTCGTGGTGTCTTGTTGTTGATCGAGGTTCCGAGTCAATAGATCCCTTTGACAGGAATAGGGTCAAGTGCCCCTTGCTTCTGCTCGGCTGAGAAGCGTCTGTGATCCCCGGATTGGTGTGTGTGGGTGTGTGTGCCTGTGTCGAGAGCTACCGGGAACAGATGCTTGGGAGCCGGAGAAGCAAAACAGAAACAAAAGGCCATGGATGCATGGGGTCCAGCTGATGGACGTTTTGTTTTCTCTTGTGCGAGCAGCTCGTGCTGTTTTTTTCTTTGTGTGTCTTGCTCTGTCAGAGATCGTTGACGCGATTCTGCTGCGGCAGCTGTTTTCTACTGCTGGCGACTTGCTGCAAACGATGAATGGAGAAGGAGAGGGGCATCATCCCCTCATGATACCATGGACTTGAAGACGACTTGCCGTGGTGCGCTGTCAATGGGCGTTTGACGCGGTATCTTGGGTGTCACCGCTCTAGGCATTGTGCAACTGCCGCCAAACCACATGCGCCTATCGTATTGTATTGTCCATGGTGCCTGCCGTTGCCAACGCAGCGAACGTGACATGCCACCTCACCTCACATTGCCTCGTCTTGGGTCATCACGAACGGAACCTATTCCATACCCGCTCTACCCAATACTGCTTCATGCCTCATGGCCCTCAATCTTTGCCTGCCAAGCAACTCACTTCTCTTTCTGCTACCGACACAGGTCACAAGCGTCCCCACGCTATCCAAGCTCAAGCCCAACTGCCGTTTGCAGACGCCTTGGCCATCCCTCTCGCAGAACCTCCCCTCGAACCTCCCCTCGAACCTCCCCGTCCATCATCCGCTCCTCTCCATCATCAGGTCTCCTCCGATCAAAATCTAGATCAACCCCAGATCCAGGCACCAAATACAGGCGCAGGCACACAGCCGTCAATGCAGGTACCATGACCGGCTGACACGATTTCCGAACCCACTGTCTCGGTCCGCCCGCCAAAAGAAAAACCACAAACCGCCACCAGCTGGCCAGCGATCTGCCTCCCGAGGGCCACTTGCGCATCAGCTTCCATTGATCTCCTCTCCACTCCTGGAGATAGAGAGAGAGGGGGGGGGAAGCATCAGATAATCAATAATCCTCT
The DNA here is from genome assembly GCF_003724135.2 of Verticillium nonalfalfae. Taxonomy (NCBI): domain Eukaryota; kingdom Fungi; phylum Ascomycota; class Sordariomycetes; order Glomerellales; family Plectosphaerellaceae; genus Verticillium; species Verticillium nonalfalfae. Next base: position 176,275 of record NW_021167270.1, read on the forward strand.
CCAGGGCTCCCCCAGACTCCTAGGCCCCCCGGGGAGGAAAAGAAACACGCCTCGCAGGACAAAGTAAGTCGGCAATCTACAAGTCGGCCAATCCCGCCCGAGCCATTCCTTGCCGAACCTCTCTTCAGCAGGCGGTTTTTTTTTTCTTTATCAACAAAATTTTCAATCAGATATCACAAGACTTCGTCCAGTCAGCTCGAGGAAGAAAAAAAGACGTTGTCGAATTGGTGCATGATTGACGTGGCAGGCTGTACGTGGGCCGTTCGCCTCGGTTGACAAGCGACGTGAGAACCAGTCAGGCACGCACGACTCGAACGCCCACGGCTTGGCTCGTCATCTCCTCTGTTCCCCCCTTCCGCACCGTGCTTCTTCACCTGCCGGCCCGTTCTTCTTGTTCTCTGACCATGTCAACATATTCATACTTACAGAGAGAGCCCTGCAACGTGGATTTTCTTTCTACTCGTCACATACACGCGCGTAGGAACGTGTCACGAGCTGAACAATTCTCGTTGACACGGCATCTGAAAAGGGGGGGAGGCCACTGAGGACGGAAAAAAAGGGTGTCACTATTGAGGTCCTCACCACTGGCTGTTGCCCACATGTTCTTCCTCGCAGTCGCCAAGATTCATGTCGTCGTCGCTTTGCAATTGTACTGACAAACGCCTGCCGCGCCGCCCCCGGCCCTTCTATTCATCACCACGCCTAGCTGTGCACCACAGAGGCAGCAGGCAGCGAGCTTCACCCCGCGGGCCGAGCCCAGCCTAATGAGTCTTTAGGTCCTGTCGTTATCTTTCTACACCTCCTCGTTCTCCCAGTCCTTCTCGCTGAACATGGGACCCTTCCGTGCCCCACTCGCTTCCAGCTTGGCCAGAAACTCTGGCGGCACCGTCGGGATGTACTTCCTCTCCCTCTCCCGGTTGAGCCCGCCAAACCCGGCCCCAAACGAAACGAGCATGTCCGTGACGCTTGGCAATGAAAATGGCAGCATCAGCGCCGGGTCGAGCAGCAGATTTTCCGGCACATCCTCCTCCTCTTCCTGTGGTCCGTCGTCCGTGTGGGGGGACTTTTGTTGTTGCTGGGGCGTGTCGGCTTCTGCCGCTGCCGCCGTCTGCCCCTTGACCGGCGTCGCTGGGGCGCTCGGCGTCGTCTTGGGAGGCGCCGGTGACGCCCCACGGCTGTGGCGGTTCTCCTCCTTGCGCCGGTCGTGCTCCTGCTGTATGGCGTTGAGGTACTTGAGCGCGCTCTTGGGCAGGCCCTTTTCGCCGACCTCGGGTCTGTAATGTTGCGCCGCGTGGATGAGCTGCTGCGGGCTCATGCGCTTGAGCTGCTGCAGCGTGCCGACGAGCGCCTCGAGATCGTCGGCGTCGAGGGACGAGAAGACCTGCAGCCACTGCAGCAGCTGGATGACGGGCGCGAGATGCCGCCGTGCGGCGTCAATGGTCGTCTCGCCCGTGGACCGCGTCTCGCCGCCCTCGTAGTGTTCGGGCTGCCTGTTGTTCGTGCGCGCCCAGTCCTCGAGCAGGGAGACGTTCATGCGGATCTGCATGGCTTTTGTGCGCGCGAGGTATTTGCGGTTCGACATGATGCGGTTGAACAGCTCGGCGCCGATCCAGTACAGCAGCTGCGATGTAATCTGCGATGTGATGACCGAGTGTATGTCGTAGAGGTCGAGGACGAAGAGCGTCGACGACAGCAGCGACGTGACGTTGCGCGGCGCCGGCTTGGCCTTTTGCTTGGGCGACGGCGGCCGGAAGCGCTTCTCGATCGGCTCCTCCTTGACCTGGGTCTTGCGCTTGAATATCCTCCACTCGTTCTGAAATGTAATGTTCTCGAACCCGGGAATCGTCTCATGGTCGAGCATGGCGGCGTCGAGCACCTTGTCGAGGCGGCGCTCGGCGTCGCGCACGATGAGGATGAAAATCTCGTTGATGAGCTCGGCGAGCTGCGCCTGGAACTCGCCCGTCGCCTCCATCAGGCCGGCGTCCTTTTTGAGGTAGTGCAGCAGCAGCGTCGCGTTGGAGATCCAAAAGGCGAGGATCGTCATGTCCCACTGGTACTCCTCGACCACGTCGTTGATCTTGTCCATGGCCGAGATGAGCAGCTTGGCCAGCAGGTCGGCGCTCGCGTGGTAGTGCGCGTACCGCGCGCTGAGGAAGATCATGTTGGCGGGGACCGGTTTCTGCGTCGGCGACCGTTGCGGGCGCATGTTGGTGATGACAATGTCGAGGATGCGGTCGAGCTCGTGCTCCTGGAAGACAAACATTTGGTCGTGCAGGCAGCGGCTCCAGTCAAACTCGGGCTGCTCTTCCTCGAACTCATCGGGTTCCTGCAAACGCTGTCAGCAGTCTTTCTCCCCTTGTCGATCTTTTTCTTCCGTACCTCTGGCTGATCGTCGATGCCGACATTGCCGAGGTCGACCTCGAGATCACGCGCGCTGTCCATCATCATGCGCCTGCGCATCTCGTTCTCGGCCATCTCCTCTTCGAAGCGGTCCTGCTCGAAGCCCGGGTTGTAAAAGTCGTCGGTCCCCGCGTTGCCAATGTTGTAGCCGCTGTCGTGGAGGTAAAAGGACATGTCGCTGTCGGGCGGCACAAAGTCAAAGGCCGTGCGGCCCGACGACGTCTTCTGCTCGGGCGACGCGCCATTGTCGAGCAGCATCTTGGCGATGCCCTTGTGGCGGTTCGTCATGGCCCACATGAGGGCGCTCCACTGGTTGCGGTCCTGGCGGTCGACGTCGGCGCCGCCGTCGATGAGCGCCTGCACGACGCCATCGTGGCCCTGTGTGGACTGTCAGCCGGCTCGCCCCTCTCGCCTCTGGCATTCCGGTTCGGGTCGCGAGGACGCCACGTCTGGTGTGTCTGGTCAAGGGGCAAAGGGGGAACGGGGATGGGGCAAGGGGGAGGGGAAACGTACAAAACAGCTGGCATAGATGAGGGGCGTCGTGCCGTCCTCGTCGGCCGCATTGATATCAAGCAGGGCCTTGGCCTCGCCGCCGAGGAGGCGCTCGATGCGCTCGACGTCGCCGTTGCTGGCGGCCATGTTGAGGGCCTTTTGCAGCATGTCGCGGCGCTCGGCGTCGGACAGGGCGTCGTCGGCGAGGATGGCGGCCTCGTCGCCAAAGCTCGGGGCCGCCTGGTGGGCGGCCTGGGCGGCGAGCATCTCCATGAGGCGCGTGTCGCTGCTGGCGGGGCCCTTGGCGGCGGCGGCGTCGTCGTCGTAGGCGCGGTCGTCGTCGAGGGTCAGATCGGTGAAGGACAGCGGTTTGGCGAGGATCGGGGACGTCAGGAACTGGGACTGGCCTGTTTTCGCCAGGGACACGCCGTGTTAGCCCGACTTGCAACGTGTGTGTGTGTGTGTGTGTGTGTGTGTGTGTGTGTGTGTATAGTCTTCATTCGTCTCCTCATGCCGGGCCCCTGTGTTGGAATGAATGGGTGGGATTGGGATATTGGGGGGAGGGGAGCAAGGGAAAGAAAAGGAGAGGCAAAAGCGGACAGAGGGAGGGTTCAGAGACATGCCTTGCCAGCCATCATACATCTCGGTCTCCTGGACCAGATCCGTCGGCCGCTGTCTCCTGTCGTTGAGGGAGGTGGGGAGGTCGGCGGGCAGCGCGCGAGGCATCTTGTGCTGCTCGTGTGCGCCGTTAGAATCCCCCAGATCCATGGTGGATGGAGGGGTGGCGTGGCGTGTGGACGAGGGTCGGCATAGGCGGTGGGTGGGTCTGGGTGATCGTGATGGGAGCTTGTGGACAGTCGCTTCAACGAGTTCCGTCGGAAGAGAGCTTCGGACCGGGACTGCTTCTTGCTGACGAGGCGTGCAGTTCGGCGACGTATCGTGTTGTGATGCCCTCGGGATGCCAATGTCGAATGTCAACCGGGGCATCCAACGATGGGGGGGGGCATAGTGGAATCGACGCTTGATGTCACTTGGGCAAGGCCCCACTTCTGATGACCCGCTGCAGCCACTGCCCGCCAGTGCCACAGACGGTCAATGCCGTGCCACAGACAGTCCATGTCTCGTCGTTCGGTCCCAGATGCACGGTGCCACCCATGCTGTGAGAGTGCTGTGAGACGCCTGCAAGGCTGAGCCAGGCCATATAGAGGCGCAAGCCAAGGCGACCCGAAACATCAATCTGAGGCACCCCTTTCCATTCCGCTGGATTGCTTTTCGCCCTGGACTCGTATGCGCATCAATTTTCTTCACTTTCTTCATTGGCACGCGTGGATACTATTTCTCATGGATGGATCGTGGATGTAGGCTCATAAGTACTCCACGCCCCTACAACACAAGACGCCCTGACAGCTAGCCAACCCCCTTCATGCCCGCTTGCCGTAGACACGCACTCGCTTGACACCGCCGTCGGGAATGATGACGAGCTTGACGTGCGTCGTCACGGCATCCTTCAGCAGGCTGTCAAACTCGTGCTCGAAATCCGCCTTGCACTTGCTCGGCGCCACGAGCGCCTGCCAGCCCTCAGCGTCGACACCAGGCTCCCCGCTGCCCTCCCACTGAATGGCCTCGAGCTTGACTTGCTGCGGGTAGTTGCCGCGGAAGTACGCCGTGTCGACGAGCAGGCTCTGCACGCGCGTCGGCGCACCCAGGCGGATGATGGTCCAGTCGACGTGGTCCTTGCCTCTCGAACGCGCCGTCTCCCATCCGTCGCCCATGTCCTTGCCGCGCCCCGGCAGCAGCAGGTTGTCCTTGGTGCCAAAGTGCTGATCGCTGCACGAGATGGCGACGCCGCCGTTCTGCGCCGACGCCAGGTCGAGGATGGCCTCCTTGTCGTCGGGGAACACGGGCACCGCGTGGCCGAAGAGGCGGAACCGCGCAATGCCGCCGTCGGGGTACATGTTGAGACGGACGTGCGTGTACTTCTTCGTCGTGGGCACGTCGAGCTTCCATCCGAAGCGCTGCGAGGGACCGCACTCCTCAATGCCGAGGATCGTCTCCCACCCGCCGCGCTCGCCCTTCCACGAGACGACCTCGTCATCGTTGAGGTTATAGACGCCCTCGACCGAGATATGCGGCGCGTGGTTGCCATTGAAAAAGGCCGTGTCGACCTCGATGCCCTCGACGGTGCCGGAAGCGACACCGAGTCGGAGGATGACCCAGTCGAAGGGCGCCGTGTTGTGGCGGCGCGTCTCCCATCCGTCGTACCAGGCACCCGTGTACACCATCTTGCCGGGCTGGCGGATGGGCGGCGTCGGGGTGATGAGGTTCTGGGCCTCGGCGAACCATTCGTCGGAGAAGGCGAGGATCTTGCCGCCAAGCGTGCCGGAGACGAGATCTGCCCGCATTTGTTAGCTGAGGCGAACCAGGGGGAGACGGTCCGTCAGAGACCAGCGGCGCATGCATACCAATGGAGCTGGAACGGAAAGTCGTGTCAATGTCGTCGGGCGCAATGCGCGTCGCCTTGATCGACTCGAGCTTATACTCCTGCGAGGCCATGGCGTCGGTGGTTGTGGTGGTTGTGGTGGTAGTGGTGATGTAGTGGGGGAGGTGTTTTGTGTGGGGTTATCTGATGGTTCGATCGATAGACAGCACAGCAGCAAGATGGTATCACAAGAATGAGCAATGCAACAATGGCAATGGTAGCGAGGTAAGAAAGGAGAACGAGGCAAGACAAACAAGTTCACTGGCGATTACGGCGAGGTTTTAGGCCTTGTCGGCCACTTCCGACACCGGTCAGTCCCGGGTCACCTCCAGCGCTCTCGACCCCTCGACGCGACCCCTCCAACCCCGCCGCTCCACATCGATGCCGATGGGGCTACGGGTGTTGGGAGGTTGTCCCATGCTGCACCTGCCCGCTTGCCCGCGGGCGCGGCGCAACGCGGGGTGACTTGAGCATGGAGATGGAGGCCTCGAGCCAATGGGTGCGGCCGCAGATGGCTTCATTTGAGGCCGGAGGGTGCGCCGTCGGCGTAGGGGCAGGTTGCCGGAGGCGGCGTGGGGAGCAAATGTTGGTGCCGAGGACGATAGGTGACTCGAGGGCCTGCCTCTCTGAGGGGGTCTGGCGGTCCAGTGCTATCGGGTGATGGCGCGTGCTTGACGCGAGCAGTGGGAGGATTGGAGGTGTTTGCATGGTAGCCTTGGGCTGCCCCGCAGCACGGCTCAGCGGCTTTTTTTTCGGCGCCCGAAGGGAGTGGATTTGCTGATAGTTACACCATCTCATCAGGTGTCATAACGGAGGGACAGGCCCGGGGGCGTTCTGGGGTCTTTATATCCACGGGGATCCAAGGCTGATGCACCAACTCGACGCATGGGCTCCATTGTCGGCAGGGTCCGATCGATTCTCTTTATCTCTTGATCGTGGAGAGAAAGCTGGGGTCATGCAAATGACACGGACACGGAACTGAGACGGTTTTGCGAGTCGGGGCAGACCCAGATGAAGCTGTCGATGCGTTTGTGCTTTTCGTTTCATTTCGGTGTTGCCACCCACAGTCTGTAGTGGAGATGGAGAAGTTGAATTGCCATGGTTTGCTGCTGCTGATGTTGCGACTGTTGCTGCACGCGACCCAAAGACCCAAAGGCAAAGTCGGCACGCACAACAATGACGGCAGGTGCAGCCAGAGCACCTCATTCCCCTACCCCGCCACGAGCGTGTCCAGGGGGGGCAGTAATGGCCGCCTGTTGATTGGCTCTCTGACAAACCCAGCATCATCGATGTTTTGATGAAGTGAGCTTGACATGAACACGACTGACCGACTTCCTGCCTGTCAACCGCCGCCTTACATCTTCACTTTCTAGCTCTCACATCCATCGTCTGCCTCTGTCCAAAGCGATCACCCATTCAAAATATGCCTGAACACGAGCCCTCGGCCACGACGCCGCTTCTTGGCGGAATACGTCGCTCACAGCCAACAACAGCCAAGATCTGGAAGAACCCCATCCTCGGTATGTCGCTGTATCGCAAGCTGCCTCAGACGCTGCTTCGACTGTTTGTGACGTGAAGATCCAGCAAACTGACCTCCCTAGATTGGCCCGGAATCACCGCCCAAATCCTCATCCTCGCCCTCGTCGCAATTATCTGGTCCTACATCCTCGCCCACCCCGTCATCCTTTTCACCGGCCACCCCCTCGCCCAGTCGCTGGCCATTCTCATCCTGACGCAGTCCGTCCTCGTCCTCCAGCCGACGCACGACGCGGCCCAGAAGCGCCAGGGCCAGCGCGTCCACGCCGTCCTCAACCTCGCCGCCTTCCTCCTCCTCGTCGCCGGCGTCACCATCATCGAGGTCAACAAGTTCCGCTCCCACGGGCCCCACTTCCACTCTCTCCACGGCTACCTCGGCGTCCTCGTCGCCGCCCTCATCGTGCTGCAGTACCTCGTCGGCTTCACCATGTGGGCCATCCCCTCGCTCTACGGCGGCGAGGACCGCGCCAAGGCCGTGTGGAAGTACCACCGCGCTTCGGGCTATGTCCTCTACGTCGCCCTGCTCGCCACCGTCCTGACGGCCGTGTGGACCGACTACAACAGGAACCTCGCGCGCATCCCCGCCTGGCTGCTCATCGTTGTCGAGGCGGCGCTGCTCGGCGTCGTCGTGCTGCGGGTCAACCGCGCGAAGCTGCCCTTTGGCGGCCAGAAGGATCAGGGGACGCAGGTGACCGTTGCCGGTGGGGATGAGGAATAAGTCTCCATTCCTCCCCTGCTGTTTTTGAAAGGCAAAGGCCCCTATTCCTCTGAATGGGGGCCAGGAGGTATTTACACGAGGACTTCGCTGTGTGCGCGCGTGGTTCGTGTGAGGTATGAGTCTCTGGGTTACTCTGAAGGGGCATATCATTTCAAGTTTGAGTTATCGGCATCCACATTGGTATCATTTTCCTCGGGAACAGGTTTGGTTGAAAGCAGCGGTGGATTCTGCCGCCTTAATGAAGTACAACTATCAAATTAGCAAGCAGGCATTATTGCGTTCATTTTCGATAAATATTTATCACTCTCCAATACATACAACCCAGGGGACGCAGCCGTCCCCCCCCTGAGATGAAATACGCACCATCATCATGCCGTTGGTTCCAGGGACCCGTCGATGGTTGTTGGCCATGCCAATGGGGGCCCCCTTTCAGAGGTCGTACTATTGACAGGAAACTCGTATGGGCAGCGTTGCGCGTTCCACCCCAATACAGGATTCAGGGTCACTTTGGCAGATGCAACCGGGCACCATGGCTGGGTTGATCCGGAAGGGGGGGGCATGTTCATGACCCCTCCCTGAAAACCCGCCCACGGGGTCCTATATCATGTTTGGCATATAGCCTCCAATGGTCGTGGACAGAGTCATGTCGGGGTACTGGAAAGTGCATGTCCGGATGAGAGGGTCATCTTGGCGTGTTCATTTCTGTGGCAAGGCATGCTCGCGCCCATACTTCGTATCTGGCCTCGTTGAACCCCCCCCATTCACAGGGCCGTATATTGCGCGAGGAAAAAGATCGAGGCCGTGCAGTGGAGGTTGTCCAAGGCTCGGTGAGGCGCCGCTCGATTATCCTCAGCGCGCGTCCACAGTCCACCATTTGAACGGATGGTAGGCGGAGCTGTTGGGATCCACTGATTTGACATGAGAAACAAGCGAATTTGATGGGATATGGTCTACACCGACAAAACCTCACAATAATGTAATCATGACCTCATCATCGCAAGTATACCAGAAAGACACGAGTTGTGAGGAGGGGGGGGGGGGGAGACGATAGCTTGTTCGCAGTCCACGTCAGCAACCAACTCGATGTATCTCGGCCCGATGAATCGCTGGCATGCGCAAACTCCACGATCGTGGCTGCGGTGGTGACTGCCGCCTCCGCGCCTCGCGACCTGCTATGGTGATGGCCGTCTCCCGGCAGATCGTCTCGAACAGTTTCCATCATCACTAGTGCCGAAGCCTTTGGTTCGCTGACTCAGTCCAGAGGACCTGTTTCTAGACTAGCGGTTCCGTCCGGTTTTTTTTTCCTTCTTCTCTTCAGTCTGATCAGTCGGAAGAACAGGGCCGCCACGCGACGTACGTTCACATCCCCCCCCTACCGCCCGTCACGCTACGCCCGTTGCGTCGCAAGACTTTGATGGGCGGTGGACGGCAAGACGAGCTCGGGAGCTTGGGAGGGCAGGGGTGGCGGCTCGGCGCCGCCCACGCCATGTCGCACCCTCTACGTCATGTACGGCGATGCCATGCCTTTTGCTGCAGGGGGTGGTGGTCATGCGCCTGGCCAACGGGAGGGCGTCGCCGGGGGGCGCCAAGGCTGCATCGGACAGTCTCTGATCATCGGAGCTTCAGGCTCACGGGAATCCATTGCGACGGTTCGGTGAGAGAAGAAGAGAATGAGATGGAGATGTACATGATCACTGGGGCGCGAGCCTCCATGCCATGCGACGGTAGTGGTGGGCCGTTTCCAGATCGCCTGGCTTGTCATTGTCCCACCACCACCAGCGGCCGGCAGGCAGGCAGGCAGCAGGCGGGCAATCAAAAATCACGCCCCCAATCTATCAAGTAAAACACAATGCTTTGCTGCCTTTTCAGCGCACCGTCAGTGGGGAGTCACGCCAGTTCTTTGACTCGCGGGGCTGTGAAACCGGGCAGTCTTCAGCGCGATCCAATTGATGCTTGTGAAGAAACCTGGTCAGAGACACAAATGTAAGGCTTTCGTTGGGACGACTGGCTCTGTCCATTTGCGTGTCGGGGATCATGCTGAAGAAAGGCTGGAGGGGGCATCCCGTCAAGATGCCGCGTGTCCTCGTTGCCTTGTATTTCGGGGGAGGTGGAACATCAACCTTTCGATTGCCATGGCGCGGTTGACCAGGACCTGCCAGTTTGGATAGCGTCGTGACGGCATGCGGAGGAGAAGGCCGGTCGGTCGTGTCAGCGTTCTTGGCTCCCGGCCACGCGGTTCAAGCATTTCTTCATGCTGCACTGCACGTTCGTCTCCCTGGGGCGACCACATCTGGCGACCAGAGGGAAACTAGCGATCTGAGGAAAATAACCATTCCTCGCGCGGCGACGGCGGAGGTTGCCGTTCTGAACAGCAGCGGACAGCAAGCCCGGAAGCTGGACGATTCGCGACGGAGCAGTTGGCCCTCTGCGACCGAGTCGGGGCCTCATTCGACACATTTGGGATTCGGAGTCCCAAGGCAGATCGGCGATGATGGACGCCTCTCGGATAAAGTGTCTGGGATTTGCCAGTACTCGCCGTCGAGGCCACTAGTCCTGGATCCTGGGCGCGCTTCTCTCTCTCACCGTGGCTGTTAGGGGCGCCGCGGCGTTTGCTGGCCAATGTTCCAGGGGAACAGGGGGGGGGGGGGAGGAGAGAGCCGGCACGTGCAGGAGGCCCACAATGGGAAATCGAGGTCATGTCGCTGAGGCCAGAAAGAGAGAGTCCAGAACACCAGCGGCCGCTGGCTGACCCCACTGTCTGGGGCGACCTCCTTGTACAGCGCAGAGGCCTGTCGCGTAAGCCCCTCGCCCGCCCTGGACAGCGATCGTGATCGGGCGGCGGTTGTCGTGTAGTCTATCTCGTGTACATGTAGTAGGAGGGGGGCCAGGATGACGGCCGCACGGTGGCTGCTCGCGTTCGGAATAGGGGGACCCTATTTTTGCCTGCTAGCGAGTACGTGGTATTGCTAGCGAGGATGGGGGGACTGTGCAGATGGTACGATGGAATGCATGCGCCCGTCGGATCGGATTGTGTGCTTGCGAGGCATCGATTTGTTCAAGATGGCGAGTGGAGGGGGGGGGGGGGGGGAGGGAGGGGGAGATTGCCTGCCCTGTCCTAAGTATGGTGCCTGGTGAAGAACCGAAGAACTGCTGCGTGTCTGAAGCTTGAGCCCTTGGGGCCAGGCGGAGGAGAGGCTGGCCTGGCTGGCTGGCTGGCCTGGCATGGCGAGCACGCACGCACGTTCAGAGGCAAGACAAAGGAGGGAGAGACCGTAAATGCCTGTTGCCAGCCCTGCCAGTTCTGCGGTTGCCCGCCCATCTGCCCTGTTTTTGTTCGTCTGTTGGCGCTGCCTGCCTGAGGGGGCGAGGCAATCGGCCTGACAGGTAAGGCACGCTTCTCTGCGACCCTGTCCTACCCCAGGCACCTAGGTAGGCACCAAGGTAGGCACCTAGGTAGGTAGGTACTCTGGGTACCTTGGGTGGTAAGTAAGGTAAGGCACCTCGGGTGGTAAGTAAGGTCAGGTACCTCGGGTGGTAAGTAAGGTCAGGTACCTAGGCAGGCAGATAGAAAGAAGGCCCCCGATGGAAGACCTACTCTACTGGCAGCGGATGAGCGAGAGAAAAATGGAAAAAAACAAAAGCTTCCGGATCGGAAGCGATCATCCCATGAGGGAACGCGTCCTATACCTGTTCCTGTTTTCTGGTTCTGCGGCCCTGCCGAGAAACGACCAGTCAACCTGTGAGGGAGACGAGGGATCCGAGTCAGACACGTTGTTTGACAGGCAAGCTGAGCGACAAGTCTCCTACGTCATTTTCGTCGCGGGCCTGACAAGAGCGACACCACCCACGGGGACTGGCCGCGCTCCGCACTTTGCACTAACGAGGGACTTGCGCACCAGCGGGCACTATCCTATCCACCTCGCACCGTCTGCGAGAGGGCAGCAGCACCTAAGCACACCAGCACCTGAGCACCTGAGCACCTCAGGGCCCTGCAAAGCAGAGCAGCACTGCAACGAGACGCTGACAACGCATACCTGCCAAACCACCCGAGAGTCCTCTTGAGCGACTCCTTTGCCTCTGGCCCTGGCCCTGTCACCACCACCACCACCACCACTACCAACCTCGATCGCATTCTTCCCACTCCTCCTCCTCCTCCTCCGCCACGCCTCACTGCACCTGCAGCCTGTGTTTTTTTTTAATTCCCTCGGGGCCTGCTCACCACGCAGCCCTCTTCGCCACCTTCGAACTACTGACTTGATTGCTTCCCTTGTTCACCAGTGTGAGAGCGACACACGCCCAGCGACGATACTACGAGACAGCCGGCTTTGTATCGTCTCTCTCGTCACCGCTTCGATACCGACCTCTCTGTCTCGCCTTCCGTCTGATTTCCCCCTTCGGCGCTACGACACGCCACTGCGCTTTGGACGACAGACTTTCTGCACGCTCGTGTAGCGTCGTTCTCTCTATGAGGAATGCCCAGCCTCAACTCTCCGGGAGACAAGAAAGGCTCGTCCTTTGCGCGACGGATTAGCCTGCCCCGACGATCGTCTTCTTCTTCCGATACCACGACGACCCCCGCGCCTGCCGCCTCCGCCGCCGAGCGCAACGCGCCCCCGCCGAGTCCTCGTCATGGAATAGGCGCCGAGTCGCCAGCTGCTGCCAAAGCGCGACCAGCCATGCCCACACAAAACTCGCAATACCCTCCGGGCCGCGGCCACCCAAGCCCAAGCCCGCGTACCGTGAGCTTTGCCGATGACCTCGCCACTCGCAAAACCGCCAAAGCCGGCCCACCGAACCAGCACCCGCCTACGAACACCGAGGACGTCTCTCTACCCCACGTCGACTCGCAGCAGCAGCTCAACCAATACCGAGAACAGCTCGCCCGCGATCTCGAGCGACGTGAGCTCGCCAGCAGGAGTCCCGCCACCGACCGCGCCAGCAAGAGTCGCGTTTCGCCGATCCAGGAGGAGGCTGTTGCTGCCGCTGCTGCTGCCGCTGCCGCCGCCGCTGCCGAACATGTGACAAGCGTTGCGTCCATCTTGAGTTCGCCCCATGCCTTGAGCTCTGGACGGGCCTCTGTCGCGTCTACGGAATCCGGCAACACCATCCGCGGCGGCATGACCCCGGGCTACGTCGCCGCCACGCCGTCGTACCCCTTCCCCCGGATGACGACGCCAGGCATGGGCCCGGGCTTCATGCACCGTCCTTTTGCCAACCTCTCGCCTTCGACTCTCAACTTCATGTCCCAGACCATGTCCTTTGACCACTTTGCCCACGACAAGGTTCTGTCCAACTCGTCGACGCCGGCGTCCACCATGACGTTCCACCCCTCAGGCGCCACGCAGCAGCAGGACTACGGCGATTACCCCACGCCACACCTCTACGACCTCTCTCTGATGCTGGGAGCCGAGCCCGGCTTGGAAGCCTGGTGGGGCACCGTTGTCCAGATCCTGCGCGACGTGTACAAGGCCGAGAGAGTGACCCTCGCCGTGCCAGCTGACAGCACAGATATCGAGAATGTCCCGTGGGGTCAGAAGGCCACTTACAACGAGCATGAAGAGGATGAACTGAGCCTCGGCTACATGGCCCGCGGCAGCAGTCTTGTGCCCAGCAGTGCTGACGAGCTCTCGCAAGCCACACCAGCCTCAAACGACTCGTTGCGGCCACAGTCCCCAGCACGGCCCGGATTACACAGTCGCCATTCCTTCACCTCGTACGAGAACATTCGAGACCCTGCAGCGGCGGGTACCGCGCAACAGCCGCCGAGCCGTCGACCCTCCCACTTGTTCCGGAGCCAGAGCTACTTCCCGCCCGGCCGCACGCCTGATGACTTCCAGCACGGCAGCCATAACCTGACGCTGAACCAGGCCTCCCTGGCGGAGCACAACGCCGAGGACGAACAGGCTCCTGGCTGGGAGGAGCCTGCCGGGTATCCCAGGGACGGGAAGGGCAGAGTGCTCCCTATGCTGCAGGCTCTTGATTTCGAAGCCGATCCGCTCATCGACCACAGCGGCATCACGAGGGTGCTCGAACGAGGCAAGGTCATTGCCCTGACACGCAGCTATCCTTACCTGCAAAACCTGCCGTCAGACCCCCCCGCCACGAAGCCGGGTGATCCCAGTCCCGGGTCCGCCAAGGCACCAGAAGCCGCGGCGAAGAAGAAACGGCCGAAAAGACCGCTGGGCGAATCCAGCACCACCAAGCTGTCCATGCTCCTGGGTGGCGCCGCACACCTCGGTGCTGAGAAGGCTCCGCCGTCTAGCAAGATCTCGCGTCTTGATCAAGAGAGCCCGAAACCTCTGACGCCGCAGTATGAGGAGTACGAGCAGGCACCGCCGTCGCCGTGGTCGCAGTCGCCCGCCCCTTCGCCTGCCATTCGATCCGACACGAAGGAAAACCCCTTTTTCGCCGACGCCATGGTGGACGAGGACTCCTTCAACCCCACCTCGGCACCAGAAGACTACACTGCCATGCCGCCGCCGGAGGCTATCGGCGTCGAGAACTCGTGGACCGTGCTGCACATCCCCTTGACGCATCTGCTCCTCTCCGAACCTCACCGCCCGTTCAAGCTTGATAACGCCGCTTTGGAGCACAAGTCACACAACCGGGCACCGCACATCGGCAAGGCCGAGGGCCAGCCGCCTACGCCGGATGGCTCACGCCGGAAATCCAAATCGACACCCATTGCCATTCTTTCGATTCTGACGCCTGTCTTGCCATACCCTTCTAATCTTCGACACTCCTTGGAACATCTCGCGCCCCACATGGCGACGTCATTCTCACTCGCTCGTCACTACACCAACCTCGAGACTGAGCTCGCCGGCATGCAACGGCGACGGCCTGCGACGGCCGGCTTCGGCGCCATTCGCAGCGATGGGCGACCACTGATGAACCCCTCGACCATGGCGAGCTTCAATTTCATGTCGTCCGAGGACATGGCCATGCCCAACTCGCTTGCAGACAGCCTGACCAGCCCCAGCGATTACTCCGGCCTGTCCAAGAGCGCGACCGGATCGCCCAGCGGCACGCCCAACTGGGACCAGAGCTCCCTGGGGATGGTCATGGATGCCAGGACGGGCTCGAGCCCGGCACAGACGACTGGCGACAGCTACTTTAGCACGCGAACAAAGTCCAACCTCTCCAAGGCTGAGTCCACATCCAAGAGCAGCATGTCGAGGTCTCGGAGCGGCTCCAAAGATTCACCACCGTTGGAGAAACGTCTGGTCCGGCAGCCTTCCGGCAGAATGGCGCCCCAGGAGGGTACGCCGCGACCCGACGCCCACGCGAGGGAGGCTGCGAGCGAGGGACGAGCGTCGAGGAAAGGGTCGCTGGCCGATGAGGAGCCTGCAGGGGTCCCGGAAGCGCGGGCGATGAAAACGCCAGAGGCAAACCAGTCTCGCCACACGCTTTTGCATTCCTATGGAGCCGATTTCGCGACCAGCTTCCAGTCGCTCCCCCCAAGCGCCAATGTTGTCAGCCAGCCCGCTGCTTACAACCCTCCCTCTCGCGGCGCGTCCATCTCGTCCGGTCCCGTGGACATGCCGCCGCCGTCCGACCGGCTCAAGGGCCTCATGCTCGATGCCCTTCCCGCCCACGTCTTCGTCTCTCTGCCTCAGTCTGGTGAGGTTGTCTGGGTCAACAGTCGCTATCTGACGTATCGCGGTCAAACCGTCGCGGATCTGGCCGCTGATCCCTGGGGTAGCATCCACCCAGAAGATCGTGACGATTACCTGAAGGCGTGGGGTCATTCTCTGCGCACGGGGGAGCAGTTCTCGAGAACAGTCCGGATCAAGCGATTCGACGGCGCCTACCGCTGGTTCTATGCCCGGGCTGTCGCCTCCAGGGACAAGCGGGGCGTGCTCATGCAATTCCTGGGTTCGTACATGGACATTCATGACCAGCACATTGCCGAACTCAAGGCTGCGCGACAGGAGGAGATCGAGACGTCGGAAGCCAAACATCGCTTGCTGGCGAACCTCATTCCTCAGATCATCTTCACCGCTACCGAGGACGAAGGCATCACATTCGCCAATGACCAGTGGCTGTCCTACACGGGCCAGAGCTTTACCGACTGTCTCGGACTGGGATTCATGGACTTTGTGCACCCAGAAGACCTAGCCAAGTGCCAGATCCCCACAGACCGGCCACCAACTCCGATGCCACACAAGGGTCACTTCAGCAAAATGTCGTGGGGCGAGCCGCCACTCGACAGCCCTCACCGGACGCAGACAACCCCAGCGGCCGATTCGAACATTCGAGGTGTCCATCAGGCCCTCTCGCGCAACAACAGCTCAAGTAGCAGCTCCGTATATGAGTTGCCCACAGCTGACCTGACAGAGCTCGCGAGAAAGGGCATCATCAAGGTCTCCACAGACAGCAACGGCAGACTTTCATACACGACCGAGGTCCGGCTTCGCTCCAAGAAGGGCGCCTACCGCTGGCATCTGATCCGGTGCGTCGAAATCGACAACATTGACTTTGGAAGCGGCGCCAGCTCCTTCTTCGGTTCAGCCACAGACATCAACGACCACAAGCTGCTCGAGGCTAAGCTCAAGGAGGCCATGGAATCGAAGAGCCGGTTTCTCAGCAACATGTCGCACGAGATTCGCACCCCTCTTATCGGAATTTCTGGCATGGTCAGCTTCCTCCAGGATAGCGTGCTGAACGAGGAACAGCGGGACTATACGAACACGATTCAGACGAGCGCCAACAGCCTTCTCATGATTATCAACGACATTCTCGACCTGTCCAAGGTCGATGCTGGCATGATGAAGCTCAAGTATGAGTGGTTCCACACGAGAGCCCTGATCGAGGACGTCAACGAGCTCGTCTCGACCATGGCCATTGCGAAACGGCTCGAGCTCAACTACGTCGTCGAACAAAACGTCCCGACGTGGATCAAAGGAGACAAGGTCAGGATCCGACAGGTGTTGCTCAACGTCATTGGTAATGCCATCAAATTTACCTCGGAAGGTGAAGTCTTCAGCCGCTGCAGGGTGTACACTTCGGAGACGGCCATGCTCATGCCCAACGAGATCATGCTCGAATTTGCCATCATCGACACGGGCCGTGGCTTCACAGAAGAGGAGGCCGAGCTTATTTTCAAACCATTCAGCCAGATCGACGGAAGCAGCACCAGGCAGCACGGCGGTAGCGGACTGGGCCTCGTCATTTCTAGGCAGTTGGTCGAACTCCACGGGGGTGTCATGGAGGGCACGGCGGTTCCCGGCAAAGGCTCAACTTTTACGTTTACAGCCCGTTTCACCCTGCCGACCGAAAACGACCATCCCGATGGTCCCGTGAGCCCGGGAATCCTGGCATCACAGCCGAAGCCAAAGGCATCGTCATCCGAACCGAAGCACCCGGCCAGCAGACGCCTCAGGGACGAAGCCATGGCGCGGACGAGCCCCTCGACTGACGAGGGCACGACCTCGACAGCTTCTAGCGGCAGCTCTGTGCCGTCCACCCACTCGGGGCGCTCGCAAGGCACCGGGCGGTCGTCCGTGTCGTCGATCAACGTGGGCCTCGTCCACTTTAGCGAGGCCGCTCGCGCGAGCGGACAAGACTTGTCGCAGATGAAACTGGAGATACCGCCAAGCGACACGTCCAGCGATGCCACGCCAACCAACGACTCGAACAAGATGCTGGGCGCCACGGAAGAGTTCCGACCTCCCATGTACTCCATCCTTATCATCTGCCCCCAGACGCACAGTCGCGAGGCTACGACCCAGCACATTGAGCAGACGCTGCCCAAAGAGGTACCACGTCAGATTACGGCGCTCAAGTCCATGGTGGAGGCGGATGCGCTCATCGGCGGCGACGACCCTGTGCACTTTACGCACATTGTCCTCAACCTGCCCTCGCCCGAGGAACTTGTCGCGACGATGACCAAGATTGAGCGCAACGTGGTGACGGACAAGACGACGGTCCTCGTTCTTTCGGACACGGGTCAGCGGCAGGCCGTGATGAAACTGGTGGCCGAGTCGAAGCGGGAGGCGCTGCTGTCGGAGGAACGCGTCACGTTCATCAACAAGCCGGTCAAGCCGTCCCGTTTTGCCGTCATCTTTGACCCCGAGAAGGTGCTCGACTCGAGCATCGACCGCAACCGGTCGACGGCGCAGCGCATGGTGGAGAGCCAAAAGGCCAGCTACGAGGAGATCGGGAAGCGCATGGGCAACAAGGGGTACAAGGTGCTTCTCGTCGAGGACAACTCGGTCAACCAGAAGGTGCTGCAGAAGTACCTCAAAAAGGTCGGCGTCGAGGTCGAGGTGGCGGCGGACGGCGTCGAGTGCACGGATATGGTGCTGGCGCGGGGCCACGAGTACTACTCTCTCATTCTGGTTCGTTCTTCCTGCCCTGGTTCTCTCTCTCTCTCTCTCTCTCTCTCTCTCTCGCTCGCTCTCTTTACTGACCGTCGTGACAGTGCGATCTCCACATGCCGCGCAAAGACGGCTACCAGGCGTGCCGCGAGATTCGAGAGTGGGAAGTCAACAATCGGCTGGCGCGCATGCCCATCATTGCCCTGTCGGCCAACGTCATGTCGGACGTGCAGGACAAGTGCGTGGCAGCCGGGTTCAGCGACTACGTCACCAAGCCGGTGGACTTTATCAGCCTCAGCAGAGCTATGAGCAAGTTCTTCTGAGCTTGTTGGGACGATGACATTTTTTTTTTCCTGTTCATTTTGCCGCGACTTTGATTCGGTTCGCATGGCAAGCGGGTGGGCACGCGCGTTTCCTGTTCGCCATTCGGCATCACTTTATGCATGGAGGGAGAGGGTAGGGAGGGGGCAGGGAGGCGGAAGAGCTGAAAGAGTCCAAGGCCGATGGGTCGAGGTTACATGATCAAACGTACGGGATACGGGGGCGGGGGCATTGGGACGTGGGATAAGGAGGGTCAAACAAGGGCGTACGGCGTTGTTCACTTTTCATGCCTCTTCGCCTGTTTCATTTCTGGGGGTTTCTTTCTTTCTCTCTGTTGCTTTTTCTGATAATTCCAGGTCTGTTGGCCTCTGGCTTCTGTACACGAGAGCAGAGTTCCAGGGGGCAGGCGGATCCTTGGGTGTACTAATGCGTATGAGGAGGGAAGGGGGGAGAAAGGGCCCAGGCATGTGGGCAGCGTCCAGGGCGGATGGGGGGGGGGGCTAGAGAGGCACGTGGAACGTGGAACATGGCATGATTAGAATAGTGGCAAAAAATACCCATCCGGTTTCTGCGCGCGCTGCTTCTCTTCGGTATCGTGATGATGGGGGGTCAGGTAATGGGAGTTCGAGTTGGTGGTGATCGGATTTCGCGAGTAGCCGGCAGAGAGATGTGTCCAGCCCACAGCATGGAGATGGGCTTCGTTCTGGGTCGATCCCTGAATTCCTTTGCTTCAGGGAAGTGCATAGGGAGTCGTAGTCTTGGTCATTGTGAACGTCGACATGATGCTATGAAGTTTACTTGGAGGCTCTCTTAGGCACCTCACCTGTGGAGTAGGGGTTTCCAGCGGGCATTGCGGTGTATAGCAGCCTGATGAACTACATGTACACTGACAACGGGCCCTGTCAGTACCTAGGTACCTACCTAAGGTACCAGCCCCAGTGGGTGGCTGCCCTCTGGCAGAGCGAGAAGGAGGCGTCGGGTGAGGCGGCGCCACAGCGGGGATGGCTCCTGCCTGCCGCTGTGCCTGTGCGTGTGCCTGGGCAATGAGCCCGTCGTGTGCCGCTTGCCCGCTGTAACTTTTGCTGTGAACGCACCATCCGTGGTCTCACGGGCTGTTCGGCAAGGCCTCTCTTGGCCTTCGACGCTGGGCCCCTTTCTCCTACGCAGGGCTGGCGGCCGTGGAGAGCCATTCAAACCGCCCATGGTTGGGAAGATACCAAAGACCTTTTCACCTGCCTATCTGATGCTGGGTCTCCGGGCCCTGGTCGCTGGCCCGAGGGGGGGTCCGTCGCGTCATCCAGTGGGCGGATGGGGTTGGATGATTAGCTTGCACGCTTGCACGCTTGCACGCTTGCACTCGGAGGGACAGGGCGGGGGCGATCCCTGGAGAATCAAGGTTGAGGTGGCTTCGAGTAAGCTTCTTTTCTTCCCGCGCCCATCCTGTCCGAAAGCGATATCCCGTACTGATCTTATCGGGCGTCGTCACGACCGTGCGCGCGCGCGCTGCATCCGAGGAACCTGTGGCCGCTGGAGAATGCCATGGACACGAATTGTCTCTACGATGACTTGGCAGACGCGATACCAGCCATACCCAAGGACAGGATCATTGACACTCGGCGTGAGCGTCCAAGCCTTCATCCGGACCATTCTAACCCCCCCCCCAGCCCTTGGCCATGGCCCGCCGACGACCCCTCCCGAACGTCGACCTTCCCGATGTAGCAACTGCCATGACAAGCCCTGCCGATCCGCACGCCGCCGCGGTGGAACGCCACCAGGGGAGGCGACAAAACATTTCATTCACCGAGGGGAACCGAATCGAGTGTAACCTTGCTTTGTGGAGGGAAGAGAGAGAGAGAGAGAGAGTGCACGCAAGAGAAATCATTGATAAATAACATGACTCCCCCCCCGCCGCAACCCGTTGCCATGCCTCTGGGTCAGGTCTAGCGAACACTGCCATTCCTGTCGATCCGTCCCGCCGACGGCTTCTCACACACACACACTTCGGTCCCTCGCCCGCAGCCATGAAGTTCTCCCACACCGCGGCAGCCCTGCTGTCGCTGGCTTCTGTCACTGCCGCCGCGCAGTGCAAGCCCAAGATTGAGTCCGAGGCGTTCCAGGCCGAGATCAAGACGGAGAAGTGCGTGCGCCCCCGTCCGCCTAGCCATGGTGCTACCATGTTGGTCTCATACTGACGTTCTGCAGCCTTTGGTCTCACCTCGTCGCCCTCAACGACATTGCCTTCAAGGTCGGCGGCGGCAACCGTGCCTTTGGCCTTCCCGGCTATGCTGCCTCGGTCGACTACATCTGGTCGCACATCTCCAACGTGACGGCGACCAAGGCCTGGAAGCAAGATTTCCCCGCCTGGTTCGGCATTGTCAACTCCATTTCCTTTTCTGTGGACGACAAGGACTACTACATCTACGGCATCTCGTACTCTCCCTCGACCCCGAAGGAGGGCATCACGTCCGAGATTGTCCTCGGTCCCGCCGGTGCCGCCGGCTGCGATGCCAAGAACTACGAGGGCCTCGACGTCAAGGGCAAGATTGTCCTGACGCAGCGCTTCCGCTGCCCCACGGGCGGCACCCTCGCCGGCCGCGTGCGCCCTGCTGCGGCGGCCGGGGCTGCGGGCGTCATCATCTACCACGACATCGAGACGCTGCCCACGGCCGGCTCGCTTGGCGAGGTCAACATGAGCGCCTACGTGTCGACGGGCTTCATCCGCAAGGCCGACGGCGAGGCGCTCGTGGCGCGCATCCAGGCTGGCGAGAAGGTCGTCGGCTTCTTCCAGCACGACCAGCTCGTCGAGGAGCGCATCACGCAGAACGTCTTTGTCGAGACGGAGGAGGGCGACCCGCACAACGTCATTGTGCTCGGCGCCCACCTCGACTCGGTGCAGGCGGGCCCCGGCATCAACGACGACGCGTCGGGCTCGAGCCTGATCCTCGAGGTGTTCAAGGCGCTGCAGAAGTACCGGTTCAAGAACAAGGTGCGGTTCGCGTGGTGGGGCGCCGAGGAGAACGGCCTGCTGGGCTCGCGGTTCTACACGCAGAGCCTCGAGGCGCCCGAGGTCGACGACATCCTGGCCTACCTCAACTTTGACATGGTGTCCAAGGGCTACTTTGGCGTCAGCGACAACGACGGCAGCACGCACGGGTCGGTGGCGCCGCGCGGCTCGGAGACGATTGAGGCCATCTACGTCGACTGGTTCGAGAGCCAGGGCCACGTCGTGACGCCGGCCGTGCTCACCAACGGCAGCGACTACGCCTCCTTCTGGCAGGTCCTCGGCAAGCCCTTTGGCTTCCTCAACACGGGCACCGGCGTCGCCCAGGACCCGTGCTACCACCAGGCCTGCGACACGATTGACAACCCCGACCGCGAGACCATCACCGTCAACGCCAAGGCCGCCGCCCACATGCTGTCGATCCTGGCGGTGAACGGCACCGAGATGATTCCCAAGCAGACCGTCAACGCCACCATGCTCAACGACCTCCGCGCGCGCCACGTCGGGCCCGAGGTCATTGACATTGCCGAGCTCGAGGCGCTCGGCGAGAGGCATCTCGGCTGCGGTCACGATCTGTGAGCGAGGTGGCCCGAGGCGGAGAGGGGCGTCAGAGAAGCCACAGCATCTAGGTGTAGCATAGGCCGTTGTCGTTGGTGTTGCATGGGCGTTGTCGTTGGTGTTGCACGGGCGTTGTCGTTGGTGTTGCACGGGCGTTGTCGTTGGTGTTGCATGGGCGTTGTCGTTTGGTGTAGCATAGGCATGGCGAATGAGAGATGATGATGTTGATGACCGAAGATGCCCAACTGAAAACATGCGCTGTCAGGGTTGTTCGTCCCAATGGTTGACTGCGTGTACGTCCTACGAGAAAGCTGGAGCCAGGTCGCATCGAGATAGGAACAGGGCCAAGCCGACCCATCATTTTGACTGGGTCTTTACTGGACCTCAGCAGCGCAATGGATTCTGATGGAACGTCGCTGGAGTTTCGCTGAGGAAGGATCGACAACCCCCTCCATGGCGGTTGCGACTGCCTTGTTTCCCATTGCATTGCCCCTCACTTCTCCACGTGATCACGGCAATCCACCACGTCTGAACAAAAGCACAACGAAGACGAGCTTCATCTTGCAAGTCATCTGGCTGTCGAGACTCTCCTTGTATTTCATCTGCATCTCCAGCGCGACATCAACTCTTGTCGACCCACTCATCTCACCTCATCCCCCTCCGAAGACAAAACACCCCGCCCGCCCGTACACGATGGCAGACGCAACCCCCTACCCCCGCCCCGATCACCACCGTCCCAACCTCCGGTGGCAGTCCCTCAACGGACCATGGTCGTTCCTCTTTGACGATGACGACGTCGGCCTCACCCAGACATGGCACAAGACCGGTCTGCCTGCGTCCGTCGCGCTGAGCGCCCCGGCCGCCGCGGCCCAGACCAAATCGGCGACGGCGGCCGAGGGCGACTCCATCACCCAGCGCATCGCCGCCGGCACCCAGGACCTGCTGGCCAACAACGTCTTTGCCCGCGCCGACGCCCAGACGCACGAGAAGCGCACCATCACCGTGCCCTTTGCCTTCCAGACGCCGGCGTCGGGCATCAACGACAGGGGCGTCCACGAGGTGCTGTGGTACGAGCGCGCCGTCGCCGACCCGCGCACGGCCGAAGACCGGGCCGCGGGCCAGAGGGTCCTGCTGCGGTTCGGCGCCGTGGACTACGAGGCCACCGTGTGGATTGACGGCCACTTTGTCGGCGGCCACCGCGGCGGACATGTGCCCTTTGCGCTGGATGTCTCGGACGCGCTGCGGGAGGGCGGCCCTCGCCGGCTTACGGTTCGCGTGTTTGACTCGGCATACGACCTGACGCAGCCGCGTGGCAAGCAGTATTGGGGCCCCAAGCCGGAGAGCATCTTCTACACGCCGTCCGGGGGCATCTGGCAGTCTGTCTGGGTTGAGGTTGTGCCGCCGGCGCGCATTGCTGATAGCAGTGCTGGGACTGTGATTCGGTCGAATGACATTGAGACGGGGACGCTGCGGAGCAATGTGACGGTCCTCGGTCGTCGTGTCGGGCAGGCGCTCGAGGTCGAGATGGAGGCCAGTCTTGCCGGTGTGCCTGTTGCGACGTCAGAGCGCAGGGCCCTTTCGAAGGAGTCGAATGCCGTCGCTGTCGAGCTGGACCTTCGTCTGTCAGAGGCGAAACGCAAGCAACTGCCGCCCGCTTTCCTTGTTGGGGCGCCCTTCGAGGATGGTGCTGCCTGGCGCGAGGGCCTCGCTCTCTGGTCGCCGGAGCACCCTTCCCTCTACGACCTCACTCTCCGCCTGTACGACTCTGCCGGTGCGGTTCTCGACGAAGTCGCCACCACGACGGGCATGCGGTCCATCGCGTGGGCACAGAACGACGGCCACTGGCGGCTCAACGGACGGCCGTACTTCCAGGCGCTGTGTCTCGACCAGGGCTACTGGCCCGAGACGCTCATGACGCCGCCTTCACAGGAGAGC
Organism: Verticillium nonalfalfae; assembly: GCF_003724135.2. Taxonomy (NCBI): domain Eukaryota; kingdom Fungi; phylum Ascomycota; class Sordariomycetes; order Glomerellales; family Plectosphaerellaceae; genus Verticillium; species Verticillium nonalfalfae. The sequence goes on from NW_021167270.1 coordinate 200,034, forward strand.
CTCAAGGAGGACATCTTGCTGGCGAAGCGCATGGGGCTCAACGGGTGTCGCAAGCACCAAAAGGTCGAGGACCCCGTCTTCTACTACTGGGCCGATCGCCTGGGCTACCTGGTCTGGGGCGAGATGGCCAATGCCTACCAGTTCAGCGCTGCGTACATGGAACGGTTCGACGAAGAGTGGGCCGCGAGCGTGCGGCTGGCGGTCAACCACCCTTCCGTCGTGACGTGGACGCCCGTCAACGAGAGCTGGGGATACCCGTCGCTCAAGGACAGCACGGAGCAGCGGGACCACATCCGCTCGCTGTACTACCTCACCAAGACGCTGGACCCGACGAGAAGCATCAACGATAACTGCGGCTGGGAGCACGTCATGACGGATCTCACGACCTTTCACGACTACGCCGACGGGCCGCAGCTCGCCGCGAATTGCGCGACCATGGACAAGATCCTCGACACCAAGGCCGGGCGCGCCATGTTTGTGCCGGCCGTCGCCGGTGACGCCGGCTCCCAACACAAGCAGGGTGCGCCCGTCATGTGCACCGAGTTTGGCGGCGTCAACATTGCGGCGGCCAAGGGCAAGGAGGGCGACGACAGGGACTGGGGGTACACGACGGCGGCCGATCCGGAGGACTTGCTCAAGAGAATTGAGAGGCTCGTGCGGGGCGTGGTCGAAGGGGGCCACTGCTGCGCGTTTGTGTACACGCAGCTCGCTGACATTGAGCAGGAGACGAATGGGCTCTACACGTTTGACCGCAAGGAAAAGCTCGACGCCGCGAAGGTCAAGGCGCTCATTGAAGAGGCGCTGAAGGCGTTCTATGCGAGGGTCGAGGGGCAGTAAGTGCTCGGTGTACATCAAGATGTGCAAATATAGATGCACATTCGGGGTCGAGGCGACTGTTGACAGACGTAGATGATGATGAATCGATTGGAAGAAGCAGACGCGTCTGTCAACTCCGCATGAACGACACAGACGATGAGCAGTAGAACGAGCATCCCATAGACGAATCACGTTCCCTCCAGACAGGGATCACTCTTAACATTAGACATTCATTATCATGAGGATACACAGCGCAATCCCCTTTTCCTCTGCCCCCCCCCGCCCCTTACGCATCCGCCTCGAGCAGAACGCGCTTGCACTTGCTGCTGAGGTATTTCAGCACAAACGGCACGCTCTCGACGACGACCCAGTCATCCTTGTCGTCGCGGTCGCCGTGGATGCGCAGCGCGCTAGCGACAAACTTGTAGGCGCCCTCGGGCGCGACGGTGCCGTCGGCGAGGCGGCCGTCAAAGTTGTGCGTGTACCCGATCGTAGGGGCATAGTGGATGGGCGTCCGCGGAAGGCTGCCGAGTGTCGTGTAGCCGAGCCAGGCCTTGGTCGTGCCGTTGCCGCTGTCGCTGCCGCTGCCGTCGAGGGGCACGAGGTCGACGTGCAGCTCTGGGGTGCCGATCGTGGGGATGGCGACCAGCTTGGGCAGCACGGAGGGGGCCCAGGTGCCGCCGGGGCGGGGGATGGTGAAGGTGCGGTTCGCGGCGACGGGGATCAGGAAGTGCGTCTCGGTCGAGGAGAGGTAGACGCCCGTGTGGGGGACGCTCTGGTTGTGGAGGGGGTTGAAGTCGTGGAGGCTGCCGGCGAGGCCGACGTACGGCAGCGTCAGACGGCCGGCGCCCGGGGACGAGGGCGTGATGGTGATGTAGCCGCTGTAGACGGGGAGGCGGCCGGCGTCGAGTCCGGCGGGAGGCGTCAGCGTGAAGGTGACCTTGGCCGAGGCGCCGGCCGGGACGGTCACGGTCTCGCTCTCAAAGGCGATCGAGGCCCAGACGTCGGCCGTCGGCGGCGGGAAGCGGGCGATGGTGAGCAGGTTGTCGGCGGCGAAGCTGTAGGCGGTGGCGGCCTTGGCGTGGCCGAACGTGTAGGTGACGGCCTCGGCGGCCGTGTTCTCGAGCGTGAAGGTGCGCTTGGGCGTAAAGCTGTCCGTGTCGTTGAAGGAGAAGCCGCTGGTGTCGACGAGGGTCGTGGCGTGGGCGGCGTCGTAGGCCTGCACCAGGCCGGCGCCCTGCTGGGCCACGGGCGCGAGCACGTCGTCGTGCGTCGTCTCGCCGTCGAACCAGGGCAGCGGCTTGGCCGTGCTGGAGAGCACGTTGCGGAGGACCTGCGCGTTGAGCGTCTTGCGCGCCTGGCCGACGAGGCCGTAGATGGCGGCCACGAGCGGCGCCGACATGGACGTGCCCGGGTTCACGGCGTAGTCGCCCGCGCCCCAGGTCCACGTCGACAGGATGCCGCCGCCGGGCGCCGTGAACTGCGGCTTCAGCACCATCTCCCACGAGGGACCCCAGCTGGTGAAGCCGCTCGTCAGGCCGGCGCCGGGCCCGTTGCTGAGGTCCTCGGCCCAGACGCGCGCCGACTCGACGGGGCTCACAGTCACGTCGATCCGCTGGCCGGCCCCCAAGGCCTTGAGCCACGCGGCAGCCTGGGCAGGGGAGACGACAAAGACGCCCTCGATGCCTTCGGTGTACACGTAGGTGGCCGCCAGGCGCGCATCGCTCTCGGGGTAGTAGATGATGTGCTTGCCGCCCTTGGTGACAAAGTTGGCGGCCTGGTCATCTGAGCTGCATTCGGTGGTAAGGGGGAGTAGAACGGCGAGGCCGTCGAGATCAGGCAAGTCGGCGGGCACAGAGGTGCAGGCATACGCCGTCAGGTCGCTGGCGTTGGCGGCGGGCGCCCAGATACGCACCGTCGCATTGGTCTGGAGGACGGGGTTCCCCTGGAGCCAGCCGAAGCCGTGGGAGCCGGTGCCGTTGGAGAAGTCACCCCTCGTCATGATGGTCGGCAGCTTGGTGTTCTCGACGGAGCCGATGGCGGCGACCTCCCTGCCCGAGGCCGGAGACGCCGCGTTCCACAGGCCGAGACCGCCTGAGTTGCCGGTGGCCACGATGACGGGCACGCCGGCGGCGGCGAGACGAGATACGGCGTCGGCAGCGGCGTCGCTCGAGAATCCAGAGTCGTCACCGGCCGAAAGAGAAATGATATCGGCCCCCTCGTCATAGGCGCGGTAGATGCCGGCCACGAGAACCTCGCTCGTCGCGTAGCCAGCGCACCCGCTCGTCTTGTAGACACCGAGCGTCACGTCGGGTGCCGCACCCGTGAAGCCGAGCTCGTTCTCCTGGGCTGCCACAATGCCGCTGACGTGCGTGCCGTGGCCCTGGCATGTGTCGATGGGGTCATCGTCGGGCTTGAGGTTGCCGCCTTCGTCAAACTCGTCGCCCGCATAGTCCCACCCCTTGGTCACGAGGCAGCCCTCACGGCCAAAGCAACCATTGCCGAGCGCAGGGTGTCGGTAGTCGATGCCCGTGTCGACAACGCCAATGTGCAGACCCTTGCCCGTGAAGCCCTCGGCGCGCAGCTTGTCAACCTGCGTCATGAGGTGCGGCGTGTAGACGTCGCCGTCGCCGAGCGCACGTCTCTGGTGCTGCTGTTGCGTCGAGGCCGACAGGTTGTGAGGTCCGGCGTTGGCCGGGTCGAACTGGGGGAAGCGGATGCCGCGGACGGGCCAGAGAGCCTTGACGGCGCCCTTGGCTGCGATCTGGGCCGTCAGGGCGTCGGCGCCGACCGAGTCGGGTGACTCGACGCGGAACGAGACGCCGTTGAAGAGGCGGAACTTGAGATCCATGCTCGGCTTCACCTCGAGGCCATCGGCGCGGAGGTCTTTGAACAGAGACTCGGCATCAGGCGAAGCATCGTCGAGCTCGACAATGTAGGCGCCCGCAATGATGTTGCTGGTGCTCTCGGCATCGGCGGCGGCGGCCGTGGTGCTGGGACCCGGAGTGTCGGCGAGCGCACCCACGGCCGAGGCCAGGGTGCCGAGGAGAAGCGGAGCGCACTGCGAGAAGCGCATCGCGAAAGGTTTCAGGGTGAACGAATGTAGGGCTGAGTGGCCTGGCGGGAGAAACACACCAGGACAGACCTCAAGCTGGGTCCATCGCCTTGTCTTTTATGTATGTTTGAATATGCCCAATGTCCGGAGACCACGGGAGGCCCCATCGCCACAACGCGGGTGTACGGACGCTGGTATCTTGGAGGGTTGTCGAACACGAGGACTTGGCGAGAGACCTTCCCTATAGGGGTAGGACGACCGCTTTCTCTAATGGGGATTCGCGGGCGGACAGGGCCCTCGGCAGGGGTTCGCATGCATGAGCCGACAGCTTCTGGCTCATCGTATCTGCAGCGTGAAGCAACCGCTAAGCAAGGGTTGGCGGTAGTCGGCTGGTCAGGCGACGGCTTTGCAGCGGTAGTCGGTCTCGCTTTCACTGCAACTTGTCCGAGGGGTTTCTCTGCTCTGGAGGAAAGTCTCGCTGGTGAGCGGTGTGGCTATCAAATAGAGTGCCAGATTGGCTATTCCTAGTACTATTGGTGCCAGGGGTATCCCCTGAACACTGCTGCCCTCCTAAATGGAGCTCGAAGACCCGAGTAAAGAGGCTGTCTTTGTCTTGGTCAACCGACTGGGTGAAATGCTGGGAGATCAACCATGCGGACTCGATCCCTTTGCGCCAAGAAGACCCTCCAAGGCGCCCGTATGGAGGGAATCGTCCGCCGAAGCGTAGTCCTACACCATTTCATCTCGGCTTGCGTGCCCTGCCAAGTGGTGCATAAGACGAGTACGGGGTATCATCGCGTGGTCTTCAAGGATGGCATACTGGCGCATGACCCCGGCCATTTACTTGCATGCGAGTCAGGCTTCGGAGCCTTTGGCTGTTGGCTGATGACGGACATTGTGCTGCAGGATTGAGTCGTGATAGCAACCTGAATGTCCTCGAAGGTTACTTTTGCTTGACAGTATACGGGGAACCGGAGGCCGCTCACAGCGCATAGGGTGGCATTGTTTGCCATACTTATCGCCTTACTCCAGGCCGCAGTGCCTGGCCATCTATAGTCTCGGGCGCGTCTCGAGCACAATGACTCGAGCGTTCAACTTTCGCATTTTACAACGGGGACAACGAGTCGGGGCTGCAGCCTGTCAGTCTTTCCACCTGCATTGATTGTATTATGCTCATCTTCGGCGAGGCCAAACTGTCGAGTCCCCAATGAACTCGTCCTTATTGACAATGACAATGTGTTTTGTGTTATGCGATAGCTCTGCTATGCAGGAAACGTCTAAAGACATACGAAATTAACAAACTCTATCGTTTGCATGCCAGAAGAGTTATCATGAATCACTACATTGGCGTAAGCTTATCTTACTATGGACTCTGAACGCTTCCAACAGATGATTTTCGCCTAGAGGGTAGTATAAACAGAGTTGTTGAGAGGTTTCAGTGAATGTCCGGATGCACAGTCGTGGCACAGCCTGCACTTAGCTTGAACGACGGGTCAACCGCGGACTCTACATCGGTGCATCGGATGGCGTGACAGAGTAAATCGACATTGATTCATCGCTCTCGAGAGCTTGGAAGTCCAAAGCCGTGCGTGCCTTGACTGGCGTCTCGAGAGTGCTTCATAAAACATCCCAAATTTGTGGGTGACAGATCGGGTTCTTGTGATTTGATGAACTGTATTCCGACTGTGGCAATGCTTCTTCGATCTTGTCTCTCCCCGGTGCAAACGAATGTATGGGATAAGCGAGGTGGCCGTTCCAGTTTGAAACGAAAGTAAATCAGATGGCACCCGCTCCGTGGCGAACCAAGAATTGAAATACTACAGTGTTCCCAGCTTTCTTGATTGTTTCGACAGGCCAGATGGAAGGCCTGAGATGAATGCACAATTCGCTCCTAAGATCTACATCGTCAATGGTCAGAAGAAGGCATGTCTCTCTTGGAACTCGGGCTCGATCTTGACTGCATACCGTCCAAGTCTTCTGCTCTGAACTGACTCGCAGACTTCGAATTCACCCTTTCAACGCGTCACATCCCGCCGCCATGCGCTGTTTTTGTCGACATGAACCCTCCAACTCGGCCCACCGCCAGCAGCATCCACCGAGGCATTTAACCTCCGAATGAAGCGTGAATGGTTTAGTGGTAAAATTCTCCGTTGCCATCGGGGAGCCCTGGGTT